>NC_041382.1:33331500-33391664 GCF_002162155.2 Triticum dicoccoides
TTTAACATATGCAATGTGTGTGAAATAGAGTCCTGGATATAACATATATATAGAGGGGGCAATCCACGAGAAGAGAGTGGAGGTATCATCAGCTTGAGGTGTCTATAGAATCGAAGAGAGGGATGATGTGTGTGTGTGTGCGCGCGCGCGATCGATAAAGAGTGCCATCGAATTTGTGTGTGCCCACGTCAAAGATATAGAGTGGCTGGCCTACTGGAATGTGAGATGGGACATGTGCAGTTTGTCTCTGTGGCATGGATACCTACCTGCAGCACTCGACTATCGGTGTGTGATGGGGGAAGAGGGAGGCCCAATTAACTATAGAGGTACTATGGCTGGTATATGTGTGGAGGAGGAGAGAGGCCTACATCATGTATTAAGGAGATCGATCTGCCTCATGTATTAAGGGAGATCGATCGGCATCCATGCATATGTGTAGGAGATGAATAAGGTTGGGAGAGAGACAGAGCTAGAGTGGTATAGGCTTGCTAGACAAACAGAGGGCACGCCTGCAATATCAATAAGAGAGGAGATGGCTGCTTGTTGTCTGTGCACGTGCGTGTGAGAGACGGGTCAGGAGGCATGCACGAATGATGAGGGGGACGATGTGGCTATGGTAAGCAGACATAACTACATAGGAAGATCAATCGCCCTTTGTAAGAGAAAGGAGAGACATAACTTGTGAGGTATGTCGATCGATGGGGGGGTAGCTAAAGTCGATCTAGGTATATGTTGGGAGATCGATCGGTATACATGCATGTGTGTGTTAGAAGCAAATGAGGCACGAGGAGAAGGATAGAGAGAGAGGGATGCATGTAGGAGGTGGTACGAGAGGCATACTATATCGAGGGGGAGGAGTGTGCGATTACGAGAACAATGAAAAGAGTGGTGGGAGCGAGGCATGGATGGTGACAAGAGAAGAGGGGAAGCTTGTGTTTGTGTTAGGCACACCTGGCTAGAGAGGCGTATCAATCGATGTGTGCCGTAAAGAAGGAGCTGGGGGGCCCACACACACCATGGGTGAACGACCTAAAGTGAAAACACGAATTTGCGCGATGGAGCTAGAGAATGCTGAGGGAGGGTGAGAGGGATGCGGGTGTGTGCATGCATAAGAGAAAGTTAGCGCTAGCTACAAAGATAAGAGGGTCGTGTGGGTGTAAAAGACGAATAGAGATCATATATACTTCATTATAAAAAGTGAATTCGGATATTTGAAGAATTTATCATAGTGTTTAAAACCGACGGATTTGTGAATATATATAACGGTGATAAACATGGTGTGGTTATGAACATGGTATACTACATTTAATATATTTTATCTCTACTCTTATAAAAAACGGAGTTGTTGATGATGGTGTGCCTGCCATCCTGCATTATAGGCCGTCTAATTTATATCTGGCGGATAGCAAGGAAACTTTGATGGTTGAAGTTGGCAACAATCATGATTGTAGATTCTTATTGAAATAGAGAAACGAATTCAAATTTAGTTCGTATTGCAGCGGTAGTATAGACATTTAGAATGCACTAAAATGTTGGTATGAGTAGGTTACATGCATTATACAGCAAGCGAAAAAATTTAATCAGACATAACATGGATTCATACTCCCTCCTTCCATCTACATAGGGCGTAATGAGATTTTTAAGACCGCCTTTGAATATTGACAAGATTAATAGTACATGACATGCACAATGTGACAATTATATCATTGAAAGAACCTTTCAGAGACGAGCTTATTCTGATGTTCAGTGACCATATCGTGCTTTCGCTTCAAATACAATAACCGCAAGTGTCGTCAACAAAATACGGAGCACGCATCAAATGCAAAGTCCGTCGGTGTCATCAAGAAAATATGGAGACGTATCGTGAGCTAGATACCGTATGATCACCTCGAGATTGTATACAGTGACCGTAAGGAGCATATTCTGAACTCCAGTGACCGTATAGTGCTTTAGCTTGAAATACAGTGACCGTCATGCGTGAATGTGTCGTGGGCATGCGTACTTTTAGAGGGCCGAGAGATAGTTTGTGTGCATACGTGAAAGTGGTGTACAAAGAGGGGATGTCCGGTGGAGACAAGGAGAGATATGACCTTCGTTTCTCTTTCCCCTGACTAATATTTTAGGCGAATATATAAGCATTCACAATGCAGAACAAATATTTTTGGATGCACGATGCAATTAACTTTCATGTATAACATTGTACTATTGTATATGCTTATTTTCTTAGTGGCCAATTGCGTGTGTGGTGTGGTGGGCCCATCATTTCTAGTTGTGGTGGGTCAACATGATGACTCAGGGTCGGTTCCACCCTACGCCACATAGGTTGGATCGAGACGCGTTATATGAAGACCCATGTGGAGGACTCGGCGTACAACACGAAGCTAGCTACCAGTCACGGAGGACTCTATCCCCACTGGTGATAAGCCGACTATATATGATTTGTAACCCTAGGCCCCCAGTATATTATACAAGCTTGGGGGCTAGTTCGTCGATAGTATACACACACGCACAATGCCTGGTATTCACGTGTACTTTGCACACACTCCTATCACTAATACACAGTAACAGGAGTGGGCTTTTTCCTCAACTTCAAGAGTACAAACTAAGGTAAAACTTTGCCTCGTATTACCATCCAGCCTAATAGTAAGGGATATCCTACCGAATGATAGAATCATATCTGCCAACTACTAAGAGAGAGGTGTGTCTGGCGGGCAATGTGTGTGAGAGAGGCCTAAAGATAATGTGCATGCGGGAGATACGTAGGCACATATATATATGTGCGTATAGAGGGCTAGTAGAGACCGTGCGTGTGTATATATGCATGTGAGAGAAATAGTGTTTTCCAACTAAGATTAGTGAAAAGAGTGATACATAGTAGTCAGAAAGAGAGAGAGAGAGAGAGAGAGATACAGAGAAAGCATGTGCATGAGACTCCCCGACACCCCGAGAGAGATTGTGAGCATGTGTGAAAGAGAAATGCCTATGCATATAAAATGTGTGCACTTATGCGGTAGATAGAGAGATATATAGCATGTTTGCGAGAACGAGCCGAGGCATACTGCATCTACGTGTAAAAGGTGGTTCTACGCATTAAAATAAAATATAAATGACATTACTATTTTTGGATGAGATCATGAATTTTGCAAATTGCGTATGGACGAAAATCGGTCTGTCAGACACCCATACTCTATTGAATTCTAGCATGTGCATGTGTTTATTTCATATCATCGATCCATAGAGTTTGAGCAGTTTGAAATACAGGCAATGGATGCTTTTGCAATTCATATATAAACATTAATTAGTGCACTACATGTTGTTAGTGTGAAGCACTTTATACATTTGTCACTTGCATGGATACATTCCAAATTGCTAGTTACGAAATAGAATACATGTCGAATTCAACATAAAGAGGGTTTCGACGCTTCGAATTCATAGGAAGTGCATTCATCTATTTGAACCCGAGATAATGGCATTTGTAAATCAGATGTAAAAGGGGGCACCAATCTTTGTTGTGCGTTTGAACATGCTATATATATTCATACACATGTCTAACTTTTTTTGCAACCAAGGAGATTATATCTGGAACCATGCATGAACTGAGGTAAGTTGCATATTTTTTTAATATATACTCGTGTACAATGTATATTCAAATGTACCATCTCCATTCCAAAATAATCGTAGCTTTAGGATTTTCAAGAGTAAAGATTTGTGAAGTTTGACAAATCCTAAATGTTCAATTCAAGAGAACCGAAAATGTTAATGCTTCCGCTCCCAAATATTGAACGAAGCGCCAAATAGGCCTATGGTCACCCGAAACCGCGCGAGGCTAATGTTTGGTGGTAGGAAATTACTGTCCTGACTCTGGCCCTTGTAGCCTATCGGCCCGATGACCATCGGGGTTGGTTTGTAACTTCACCAAGACGCCAGTCTCAACCGCCTCCGAGAAGCATTCTTACGCCGTGGGCGCCTAAACACCCATGCGCTCGGCCGAAATCTATCCCGCCCACATTTGGGACACCTGAGATCACTGTCCTACCCCCAACCCGCAATATGTCCGAAATTTTAGATGGGGGAAAAGTTTGTAACTTTCCCCAAATTTCAAACAAACGCGTCCCAAACAAAAATATTGTTGCCCCTTAAGTTCCTCGCCTCCCTCCATTTTCCCATTCATACTCCGTGGGCGCCAAAACGCCCTCCCCACCAGCCGCAAAACCCCAGCCTCCTCCGTCCTCCACCCCATAGCGCCCAATCCACCACCGCCCTCCTCCATCACGCCGGAGCCAGTACGCCGACGTCGTCATCCAACGCAACCGCAACCGCAACGCCCTCAAGGACTTAGCAGCTGAAGCCGAGGTAGAGCTGCCTCCATGACACCGACGCTGACGCCAACGTGCACTGTACCAGAACTACTCCGACCACGCCATCCCGCGCATCATTGCTGTCGCTCGACGTCGTAGCCGTCCAATGCATCGGAGCTGTTCCCGCTATGCCGTCGTTCACCGCCTCGGATCTGCTTCCCCGCCGCTGACAGACGGCCACCGCACCACACTCAACAACTTGGCCATGGGTTCGTCCAAGGATGCACCGTCCTCCACAACTTCTCATTTCAAGCGAACCATAAGAAGATCGTTGGAAAAACATAAGGAGGACAGGACACTGCCAGCAGAAAGAGGTACTCCTCTTCCCTTATTCGTGCAAACCTTACGTCTCTGCTCACACCGTATTCATCCCATGAAAGAAACTAGTTGGCGCTTCTTGCTGCATCTTCTTCGTGATACTAAATGCACAAGGTTTCCTCCCTTTACTATTTCACCTTTGCTAGAGGTTAGTAGCCCGCCTAGATTTCAATTCGTGATACTTCTCGTTTCAAGCGAACCAAAAGAAGCAGCACCCGCTTAGGCGCGCGGAGCACCTAGTCTACCTGTTCGCCGGGGAAGCGGCGCATCGGTGTCTATCATAGGGGTGTGGGGCGCAGGAGCTACTTGCACCCGATCTGGAGGTTGGCGGGGCTTGAATGGATGGACGGGGGGCGGTGCCAAGCATGGCGGTGCGGTGAGGTCGAGGGGAGGGCACAGGCAGGGGACTAGGCCGGTGGTCGCTGCCGTTTCGAGGAAGATCATCAACACTGACTGGCTGGAGGTAGATGAAGGCAATCTGCCCGTTCTTTGTACATCGGACGATGCAGAAAAAATGGACCGACCTATTTGTTTTCAGTCGAATGTTATTTTCATAGAATTTTGTAGTAATTTAGTGTGCCATGCATGTTGTAGAGCTATCATATGTCTCCCATCATTTATTTCTCACCGACCTGCTATCTGCTACCTTTACACTATACTAATTGTGCACACACTTCACCCATACTCACACTATTGTTTTTTTATGCATGTGTGTTTCAGACTCTGACGGAGTGTTGATGAATGCTGAAAAGAAAAGACAAAAGTCGCTCCAGTGTAATTCGAAGATAAGCACTAAGCTTTTCTGCGCTCCAAAGGATGCAGTGTCAACAGTTGGAGACCGTAAACGTAGCTCTGCAGTTGATGATCTCAATTACCACACACAACTATCCTAGGTACTTGCTTTAACTTCGCATTGTCAAATGTGGTTGCATGTTGCATATGGTGTCCAGCTTGTATTGCTTCCAATTTAGTTAAATTGCATCTGCTTACTTTACACATTATACCATTGATAATGACATGCCTTCCTGTTTTTGATACATACTACATATATGTCTATTAACCATGTTCGTACATCACACTAACGCTCTTTTGTATCCGTCGTCAATCACTTATGATGAGACAGTCACCCGGGTGGGTTACTGTGAGAGGCCATACTCATTTAAAGTGTGTAGTGTCATCCTCCCCACATGATTCTCAAGAAATAGCAAGGCTAAATGAAGATAGTCAACGTAGCTCTCTAGTTTATGACCGCAATTCCGCCACACCACCATCACATGTTCTTTCTCTAACTTCGCAACGTGATATGTGGTTGCATGTTGCATACGGTGTCTAGCTTGTAATGCTTGTAATTAGGGTAAATTGCATATGCTAAGTTTACACATTATACATGTGAATATGACATGCCTTCCTATTTTTTGTTACACACTACATCTATGTGTTAACCTTGTGTTTACATGAAACTACCTCTCTTATGTATCCTGCATCAATCACTTACGATGAGTCACCTTTATTCGTTGCATATTGCATATTTTTTCTAGCTTGTTGCCATGTATTGCTTCTAATTTGGTCAAATACATTTGTTAGGGCACCCTTTTAATTTGGCAGAGTGATATTGGTTTCATCTTTCATATGGTTTCTAGCTTGCATTGATTCTAACAAGTTCAAGCACCTTGTGCTTAGTTTACACTTTCACTACCAGGAAAAACCTTATACAAAGAATCTTACCAACAACGTGTTTTAAAAACAAACGCTACTGCTAATTAGCAGTAGCGAGCTTGAGGAAACCGCGCTACTAATAACCCGATAGTAGTAGCGCGGGTTTTTACCCCTCGCTACTACTAAGTGATTTCCACCGTGCCTCCCGGGACCAGTCGTAGTAGTAGCGCGGGTTATAAACCCACGCTACTACTAAGTCGATAGTAGTAGCGCGGGTTATAAACCCCACGCTACCACCTGCATCTGCTCCCACCCCACCAACCACTCCACCGTCCACCTGCCCATGTTTATAAAAAAAGTTCCACCCGCCGGCCTTCTTCCACCTCCTCTCCTCTCCCAATCCACGAGTGTGTGCAGCCCCGAGCGCTGCAGCCGGCCGGCTAGGCCTCCGCACGACCGCCGCCACCGCCACCCTCGCCCCTCCCATCACTAGAAGACGATGAGAGGAGAATAGGTCAGGCGGCGGCTCTCAGTTTGAGATCCGCCAAGGGCTTGGACCTGGAGATCCACATCCATGGCCGACGGCTAAGACCTGGAGCTCCACCTCCATGGCGCTGGCCGCATCTCCTCAATCGCGAGCTCGCGCGCCTGGACAGGACCTCCATCTCTCCGTCTGCTTCCGCTCCATTCGGCCGATGACGCCATGGCCGCCAAGGTACTCTCTCGATCTACTTCCCTTTCCCTTTCCTTTTTTCCTTCCCTTCCCTCCCTCACGCGCAGCCAGCTTTGGTTTGCACAGACGCAGACGCACACACAGCAGCGTTGCTGACTTGTTGCGTGAGGCAGCAGGCGAGGTGAGGTGAGGCAGGAGAGGACTACCCCAAGAGCGTACAAGCCCTCCTTCCTCCACAACAATGAACAGATCCACCGGCCGTACCCACCTTCTTCCGATCCCCAATCTAATTTCTCTTCCTCTCTTGCAAAGGAAGGACAAATTTGATACTGTACCCGTCATTGTCGAGTCTCACAATCCCATATCAATTCATCTTCTCATCTATCTCAGTGGTGAATTACTACTACTATTATTATACATGCCGTCTTGTAGGTAAATTTGACCTTAATTTTGGCCCAATGTATGTACTGTAGATCTGAAAGTCCGCTTCTCCAATTCTTCTTATTTAAATGAGGCCAACTTTGTTCAAAGCAGAGTTGAGTTGAATGAATCATTAGGTTCGCTGGAATTCCACCTATTTGTGGTGTCCTTCCTCTAGCTGCTGACTATTATTGGGAATTATTACTAGTTCATGAACTATTATTGAATGAATCATTAAGTAGTATGTGTGTGTATGACAGGCCTGTTGTTGTGTTCATGTGAATATCATCATACTATCGTGTGGTAATTTCGTAGCGGATCAATGTGTTGGATGATGGATCAATCTCTATATATCTGCTGTTGAATGGTTGCCCTGTGAATGGTTCTACACTCTGCGATGAATAGATCATTGCATGGCATGGCTTGTCGGCCTGTTCATGTAATGAGTTGTTGCTTGCCATAGCATATAGATCACTTATAAATGAAAATAGCCGATTTAACTCAGTTCAGTCCATTTTAACTCAGTTCATGCAATGTGTTTATTTTATCTTAATTCGGCATAGCATATAGAGGTTTATGTCTGGCCTATTCATGTAATGTTTTTATTTTAACTCAGTTCAGTCCATTTTATTTTTGCAGATAATAGATTGTAAACAATTTTGAGTTGCCCTCAAGAGAAATAGAGGTTTGGAGTGACAATTGAAGCCAGCACAAACTGAAACTACCACAGGTTGCATGTGAAAATCCAGCTTATGCATATATTCATTTATTTTTTAAGTTACTATTTAGAAAAACTCGAATATGAAAAAATCCACCTTCATTTTAATATTCTGCACAATATTGGATCATAGTTCACTTGTCATTTTATAGTTGTTTGCTTTGTGCTATTTAAATTACATATTGTAGTAAACTGAAAGATGCTCTTGTCTAGTCCTTGAATAAAATTCCACTAGGCCTATGCACCGTTGGACGGGGGTCATCCTCATGTTCTTAAAAAATGCGCTGTTGGACTAGGTTTCCTTTTGTTCAGTTAGAATCTTGATGTTTTGTTTCCCCTATAAGTTAGCTAACTTCCGTTTTCTTGATGAAATTGTCAGGAGTGATGCTTTATTCATATGTAATTCTATCAGAGATATGTTCGATGTTCATGCAGAGCCATGGACCATTCTATTCTCTATAACCCCGGCGACGGAGGCTGCCAGGACGGAGCTGATGGCTCCGGCCAGCGCAGGGAAGGCAGATGGCGAGTGGGTCAATGTATTTGGGTGAGGAAACCATGATGCTCTTCTTTACTTGTTTTTTGAGGAAGCTGTAGCCTCCCGCATGCGCATGGTAGATTCAGTTGTGCAAGTGGGTAGTATCTTGATTTCCACTAGACATTTTGCCATGGAGCTGAAAACGATTGATGCTTTTTATAGGTTCATGGCCCTGCCATGTGCTTGCTAATGTCTATGTCCATGAGCAACAGCAAAATCAATCATTTAGTAGCATATTGTCTTAGACCTTAGTACTTGTTGTCGGTGTCAAAACCGGCGGATCTCGGGTAGGGGGTCTCGAACTGTGCATCTAGGCCGGATAGTAACAGGAGGCAGGGGACACAATGTTTTACCCAGGTTCGGGCCCTCTTGATGGAGGTAAAACCCTATGTCCTGCTTGATTAATATTGATGATATGGGTAGTACAAGAGTAGATCTACCACGAGATTAGAGAGGCTAAACCCTAGAAGCTAGCCTATGGTATGATTGTATGTTGTAGTTGTTGTGTCCTATGGACTAAAACCCTCCGGTTTATATAGACACCGGAGAGGGTTAGGGTTACACAAGGTCGTTTACGAAGGAGGAGATATCCATATCCGTATTGCCTAGCTTGCCTTCCACGCCAAGTAGAGTCCCATCTGGACACGAGACGAAGTCTTCAACCTTGTATCTTCATAGTCTAACAGTCCGGCCAATGGAGATAGTCCGGAGTCTATAGTGCCCCTAATCCAGGACTCCCACACTTGCCCTAGCAACTGGATATATCGGACTCTATAGTGCAAGTGCACTTCCATTTTTGTTAAATTTGTACACCCTGCCTGAGAAAACAGTAGTCGTCACTTAGCTTTTTGTTGGGTGCCTTATATAGGATGCACTTCCTCTATTACCGGATGACATCCACTAGGTTGATGATCCTAAACAGCCTGGTTGAGTGAATGCTTCAATGCTCATCACGTACGTGTATGTAGAGTCTGGACTAGTTCATAATCTGTTTTCAACATTTGTACTACTAGATAAGTAGTAATTCTAAACAACTTTGTGGCTTGCAAAAACCAGATTGCAAGTAATTCTTAACATCTTTGTAGCTTGCAAGAACATACTTGAAATCAGTTGACACATGACCCCCACGACAAAAGGCACAGATTAATGCTAATGATTTAGTAACTACAAATTTCTGTATTTTTCTTAGCCTTGTCCCGCCCAGCAATGTATTGTTTTTGTCTTCCAAGACTGAACTTGGTGCCAAACATTGCGGCGCGAAGTAAACACATCACCTCGCCTGATGTGGTACTATATATAGTGAATAACCTGACAAGATATCTGCTAACACACAAAGTAATTTAGTTCACATATGCATTTCTGTGTTTCTTTTGGACTTTATGTTTTTCTATGCATTTGCCAAATCTATATATTTAGTTTGAATAAGAAGTGAGGAATTAAGCATATATATATATATATATATATATATATATAGGGTTGGTGGAGGTCCTCGATGCCATCGTCCGGGGGAAGCAGGATTCGGGTACATTAGCGTCTGAACTCCAAGCCTTGGTAGATACATCTAGAGAAGTGATTTGTTTAGGTTGGTGGTGGACCACTAGGGGAGGTACTTCGATGATGGTTGTGTGTCTGATGTTAAATGGAATCCTGCGATGGTTCTGTGACATTGGTTTCCTTTGCAATGGACGTATTACCATTCATGAATACCACATCTAACTTTTATTTTTTTAATTCCTAAATTGTTAGTAGTAGCGTGGGTTAAAAGTGAGCGCTACTAGTAGTTAGGTTAGTAGTTAGGTTAGTAGTAGCGTGGGTGTTAGCTTAGTAGTAGCGCGTGTGCACCCGCGCTACTACTAATCATTTAGTAGTAGCGCGGGTTTAGCCCACGCTACTAGTAACAGTTAGTTGTAGCGCCTTATTGGTAGCGCGGCTGTCCGCGCTGCTGATAGCCTAAAAACCCGCGCTGCTGCTAGCCTTTTCCCTAGTAGTGTTTATACATCATACATGTCAATATGTCTCGCCGTCTTGTTTTTCATACATATTCCATCCTCCTATCATGTGGCTGCCTTACATGAAAGTAGTGTTCGTCAGTATCATGCATCAATGAGTCATGAAGAGCAAATTTTATTCCTTTTTCTTGTGGGTTTGACTTGACAAGGCAAAATCAAGAAAGAGGAAGGAAAAGAGTAAGGAAGGCGATGATGCTGGTCCTCTGCAGCAACGTAAACGGAGCATCTGTACCGATTCTCCTTGTACTAATAGTGCATCACAAGGTCCAAGTCTCCGCTCCCCTACTCCACCATCCTTGGTGCTTGCTCTAACTTGGCAGTGTGATATCTGGTTGCATGTTGCATATGGTGTCTAGCTTGTATTGCTCCTAATTAGTGTAAAGTGCATTTGCTTAGCTTACACATGATACGTGTGAATATGACACGCTTTCTCACTTTTGGTGCATACTATATCTGTCTATCACACCATGTTCTTACATGAAACTACTCTTCTTGTGTATCCTGCATCAGTCACTTATGATGGAACACCTTTAAGTTGGCAGTGTGATATTGGTTTGCATCTTGAATATGATTTCTAGCATGTATTGCTTCTAGTTTGATAAACGCCACCTATGACGAGACAATTTTAACTTGGCAGAGTGATATTGATTGCACCTTTCATATGGTGTCTAGTTTGCAGTGCTTCTAATTTGTTGAAGTGCCTTCTGCTTAGTTACCACATCATAGGTGTGAATATGTCAAGCCGTCCATTTTTTCGTACATATTCCATCCTCGGTGACTTTGCCTTTCATCAGAGAAGTGTTCGTCAGTATCATGCATCAATGAGCTTTGAAGAGCAAATTTTATTCATTTTTCTTGTGGGTTTGACTTTACAAGGCAAAATCAAGAAAGAGGAAGGAAGGCGATGATGGTGGTCCTCTGCAGCAACGTAAACGGAGCATCTGTACCGATTCTGCTTGTACTGATAGTGCATTACAAGGTCCAAGTCTCCGCTCCCCTACTCCACCATCCAAGGTGCTTGCTCTAACTTGGCAGTGTGATATCTGGTTGCATGTTGCATATGGTGTCTAGCTTGTATTGCTCCTAGTTTGTGTAAACTGCATCTGCTTAGCTTACACATGATACATGTGAATATGACATGCTTTACTGTTTTTGGTGCATATTATATCTATCTATCACACCATGTTCTTACATGAAACTACTCTTCTTGTGTATCCTGCATCAGTCACTTATGATGGAACACCTTTAAGTTGGCAGTGTGATATTGGTTTGCGTCTTGAATATGATTTATAGCATGTATTGCTTCTAGTTTGATGAACGCTACCTATGACGAGACGGTTTTAACTTGGCAGAGTGATATTGATTGCACCTTTCATATGGTGTCTAGTTTGAAGTGCTTCTAATTTGTTGAAGTGCCTTCTGTTTAGTTACCACATCATAGGTGTGAATATGTCAAGTCGTCCATTTTTTCATACATATTCCATCCTCGTATCATGACTTTGCTTTTCATCAGAGTAGTGTTCGTCAGTATCATGCATGAATGAGTTCTGAAGAGCGAACTATATTCCTTTTTCTTGTCGGTTTGACCTCACAATGCAAAATCAATAAAGCTGAAGGAAATTGGCAAGGCATTGGATGATGGTGGTCCTTCCGAGCAACTAAAATGGAGGTTCTCTACAAATTCTACTCCACCATCCTCCCAACAAGATTCGCAAGACAATGCAAGGCTAGACAGTCAACGTAGTTGTGTAGATGATGGGCACATCTCCCCTACTCCACCATCACAGGTGCTTGCTCTAACTTGGCACTATTATATGTGGTTGCATGTTGCGTATGATGGCTAGCTTGTATTGCTTCTAACTTTATTGAATTGCATCTGCTTACTTTACACATAATGCCTGTGAATATGACATGTGTTCCTGTTCCTAGTAAATACGTGTACATGATGAGCACTTCTCCCCTACTGCACCATCACAGGTGCTTGCTCTAACTTGGCACTATTATATGTGGTTGCATGGTGTGTATGATGTCTAGCTTGCATTGCTTCTAACTTTGTTGAATTGCATCTGCTTACTTTACACTTAGTGCTTGTGAATATGACACGTGTTCCTGTTTCTAGAACATACGTGTACATGATGAGCACATCTCCCCTACTCCACCATCACATGTGCTTGATCTAACTTGGAACTGTTATATATCACGCCCTATTGGGGCGAGATGCATTTACACGCTTCCAAGTTATACCTCACTATGGGTATATGAAGCTCAAGATGCCCGGGCCCATCGGCATAATCACTCTCGCCAGTGATCCGGACATAGCACTCTGCGCCGAAAATAAAACCGCATCCCTGGCCCTTGAGGCATTATCTGAAGCCCTAGCGGCTGAAGAATTAACCGCATTATGCTCCATGGTGGATAGGGACGATGTAATCCTGGACAAATGACCCAAATCCACCTCCTTCAAACCAGCAGAAGAAATAGTCAAATTCCAAGTCCATCCAACAGATCCCAAGTAGACAGCATCTATCAGGGCACAACTAGACCCAACGGTAGACGCCGCGCTACGAGAGTTTCTACGCAAGCACTGGGATATATTCGCCTGGCACCCCTCGGATATGCTAGGAATCCCACGCAGATTGGTGGAACACAGCCTTAATATATTGAAGGGATATAAACCGGTCAAGAAAACACTACGGCGCTTTTCCGAACCCAAACGTCAAGCTACAGGGGAGGAGCTAGCCAAGATAATCGAGGCCGGATTCATTAGAGAAATAAAACACCCGTGTTGGCTAGCAAACTTGGTGATGGTGCCAAAGAAGGATAAATCATGGTGCATGTGCGTCGAATTCAAAGACCTCAATAAGGTCTGCCCTAAGGATCCCTCCCCCTCCCCCGCATCGACCAGATCATTGATGCCACCGCAGGACACGACTCACTATGCTTCCTCGACGCATATTCCGGATACCATCAAATCAAAATGAAGGAGTCTGATCAAGCCGCAACGGCATTCATTACCCCATATGGGCCATTCTTCTTAAACAACATGCCCTTCGGGCTCAAAAACACCGGGTCCACCTACCAATGCATGATTCAAACATCCCTGGAGAAACAGATCGGCAAGACAGTTGAAGCATATGTGAACGATGTCGTCATCAAAACTAGGCACATCAATTCCCTAATAGACGATTTACGTCTCACATTCGACAACCTCCGTGCATATGACATCAAGCTCAATCCGGAAAAGTGTGTTTTTGGCATCCCTGCTGGAAAGCTGTTGGGCTTCATCGTTTCCAAAAGAGGAATTGAAGCAAATCCAGCCAAAATCCGAGCTTTCTCACAATTGGCTACGCCAACGGGCCTTAAACAGGTCCAAAAACTCACAGGGTGCGTGGCAGCTCTAAGCCACTTTATCTCCAGATTGGGAGAAAAAGCATTGCGACTGTATCGCCTCCTCCGGCGCACCGATCACTTCGAGTGGACGGATGCGGCAACAGCCGTACTGGAAGAAATATAAACCCTCCTTGCGAGCAACCCAATCCTGGCTGCGCTGAACGTCGGCGAACCCATGTTATTATACATATCGGTAACACACCAGGAGTTGAGTGCCGTGCTCGTCGTTGATCGAGAGCAGGACGGACACAAATTCCCGCTTCAGAAGTCGGTATACTACGTATCCACTGTCCTCGCACCATGCAAATACCAGTACCTGATACGTCTCCAACGTATCTATAATTTTTGATTGCTCCATGCTATATTATCTACGGTTTTGGACTATATTGGATTTATTTTCCACTTTTATATTATTTTTGGGACTAACCTATTAACCGAAGGCCCAGCCCAGAATTGCTGTTTTTTTGCCTATTTCAGTGTTTCGAAGAAACAGAATATCAAACGGAGTCCAAACAGAAAAATCCTTTTTGGAACGTGATTTTCTTCTCGGATAAGACCCAGGAGACTTGGACCCTACTCCAAGAAGTACCGGAGGAGGTCACGCGGGTAGGGGGCTCCCCCCCCCCTACAGGGCGCGCCCCCTGCCTCATGGGCCCCTTGGTGCTCCACCGACGTACTCCCTCCTCCTATATATACCCACGTACCCCCAAACGATCAAAAGAGGAGCCAAAAACCTAATTCCACCACCGCAACTTTCTGTATCCATGAGATCCCATCTTGGGGCCTGTTCCGGAGCTCCGCCGGAGAGGGCCGTCATCTCGGAGGGCTTCTACATCATCATAGCCCCTCCGATGAAGTGTGAGTAGTTTACCTCAGACCTTCGGGTCCATAGTTATTAGCTAGATGGCTCCTTCTCTCTTTTTGGATCTCAATACAATGTTCTCCCCCTCTCTTGTGGAGATTTATTCGATGTAATCTTCTTCTTTTGCGGTGTGTTTGTTGAGACCGATGAATTGTGGGTTTATGATCAAGTCTATCTATGAACAATATTTGAATCTTCTCTGAATTCTTTTATGTATGATTGGTTATCTTTGCAAGTCTCTTCGAATTATCCGTTTGGTTTGGCCAACTAGATTGGGAGTTATTGCCATGGGAGAAGTGCTTAGCTTTGGGTTCGATCTTGCGGTGTTCTTTCCCAGTGACAGAAGGGGCAGCAAGACACATATTGTAACGTTGCCATTGAGGATAACAAGATGGTGTTTATTTCATATTGCATGAATTTATCTCTCTACATCATGTCATCTTGCTTAAAGCGTTACTCTGTTTTTAACTTAATACTCTAGATCCATGCTGGATAGCGATCGATGAGTGGAGTAATAGTAGTAGATGCAGAATCGTTTCGATCTACTTGTCACGGATGTGATGCCTATATACATGATCATGCCTAGATATTCTCATAACTATGCTCAATTTTGTTAATTGCTCAACAGGAATTTGTTCACCCACCATAGAAAACTTATGCTCTTGAGAGAAGCCACTAGTGAAACCTATGGCCCCCGGGTCTATTCTCATCATATCAATCTCCATCACTTTAATCTTGCTTTGTTTTTACTTTTCCTTTTACTTTTCACTTTGCATCTTTATATTAAAAATACCAAAAATATTATCTATCAGATCTCACTTCCGTAAGTGACCGTGAAGGGATTGACAACCCCTAATCGCGTTAGTTGCGTTGAGCTCTTTGTGTTGTGTAGGTACGAGGGACTTGCGCGTGGCCTCCTATTGTATTGATGCCTTGGTTCTGAAAAACTGAGGGAAATACTTACGCTACTCTGCTGCATCATTGAGGGAGTCCTGGATTAGGGGGTGTCTGGATAGCCGGACTATACCTTCGGCCAGACTCCTGGACTATGAAGATACAAGATTGAAGACTTCGTCCCGTGTCCGGAAGGGACTTTCCTTGGCGTGGAAGGCAAGCTTGGCGATAAGGATATGTAGATCTCCTACCATTGTAACCGACTCTGTGTAACCCTAGCCCTCTCCGGTGTCTATATAAACCGAAGGGTTTTAGTCCGTAGGACGGACAACAATCATACCATAGGCTAGCTTCTAGGGTTTAGCCTCTTTGATCTCGTGGTAGATCTACTCTTGTACTACCCATATCATCAATATCAATCAAGCAGGACATAGGGTTTTACCTCCATCAAGAGGGCCCGAACCTGGGTAAAACATTGTGTCCCCTGCGTCCTGTTACCATCTAGCCTAGACGCACAGATCGGGACCCCCTACCCGAGATCCGCCGGTTTTGACACCGACATTGGTGCTTTCATTGAGAGTTCCACTGTGTCGTCACTTTTAGGCCGGTTGGCTTCTCCGATCATCAACAGCGATGCCATCTGGGATGAGACTTTTCTCCCAGGATAGATCTTCGTATTCGGCGGCTTTGCACTGTGGGCCAATTCGCTTGGCCATCTGGAGCAGATCGAAAGCTAGGCCCCTGGCCATCAGGTCAGATTTGGAAGTTTGAACTACACGGCCGACATCCACAGAGACTTGATCTTCGACGTATTCGAGCCACAGCCGAGCGCGCCACACTGTCACGATGGGCATGGTCTAGCTCTGCTGCCGAACGGTGCCCTGGAGGCCGCACCTGTGTCCGCTCCGACCCCTAGCTCGGAGCCGATCACACCAATCGAGGATGGGTGGTTAGACACCGCCTCAGGGGCTGCAATCCCAATGGCGATCGAGCCGAACACCAGCCCTATTCTCTGCGAAGCCCGTGACTCCAAGGAGCCGGACTCCTCTCCTGACTCCGACCCTCCGCGCCCCTACCGATCGAACCCGATTGAGCGCCGATCATGGAGTTCACCGCCGCGGACATCTTTCAGCACTCGCCCTTCGGTGATATTCTGAATTCACTAAAGTCTCTCTCTTTATTAGGAGAGCCCTGGCCAGAGTATGGTCAGCAAGGTTGGGATGCGGATGATGAAGAAATTCAAAGCCCACCCACCACCCACTTCGTAGCCACTATCGATGACTTAACCGACATGCTCGACTTCGACTCCGAAGACATCGACGGTATGGGCGCCGATGCAGGAGACGATCAAGAACCAATGCCTATAGGGCAATAGAAAGCCACCTCGTCATATGATATATACATGGTGGACACCCCAAAAGAAGGCAATGGCGATGGAACAGCGGAGGATGACCCCTCCAAGAAGCAGCCTAAGCACCGGCGTCAGCGGCGCCGCTCTAAATCCCACCAAAGCAAAAACGGTGATTCCGGCACGGGAGATAATAACACCCCGCACAGTGCCGAAGACAACCACCTCCAGCAAGATTTAGCACAGGAGGATGGAGAAGCTAGCCCTCATGAGAGAGCGGCAGACAGCGAGGTCGAGGACGATAATTATATGCCTCCCTCCGAAGATGAGGCAAGCCTCGACGACGACGAATTTGTCGTGCCGGAGGATCCCATCGAACAAGAGCGTTTCAAACGCAGGCTTATGGCCACGGCGAGCAGCCTCAAGAAAAAACAGCAACAGCTTAGAGCTGATCAAGATTTGCTAGCCGACAGATGGACTGAAGTCCTTGCGGCCGAAGAGTATGAACTCGAACGCCCCTCCAAGAGCTACCCAAAGCGCATGTTGCTACCCCAATTAGAGGTGGAAGCACCTAAACCTACATCACCAGCGCATGATGCAGCCGACCGGCCACCCCATGGCCGCGACAGAGAGGCCTCTCGGCCCTCCACTCAAGCCGCACCCCGGCGCCGCTCAAAAAATACGAAGGCATGGGAAAATGCGCCAGACCTGCGAGATATATTGAAGGACAAGGCAAGGCAAACAAGATCGATCTACGGATCACGTGGGCGCCCCACGGCACGAGACGGTACTCATCACGCCGGATACAGTAAATCTGGCCGGGCCAAACACAGTAGACAAACCTAGTTTGAGCTGCGTCGTGATATAGCCCAATACAGAGGCGCCGCACACCCACTATGCTTCACAGATGAAATAATGGATCATCAAATCCCCGAGGGTTTCAAACCCGTGAACATCGAATCATATGATGGCACAACAGATCCTGCAGTATGGATCGAGGACTATCTCCTTCATATCCACATGGCCCGCGGTGATGACCTACACACCATCAAATACCTCCCACTCAAGCTTAAAAGACCAGCTCGGCATTGGCTTAACAGCTTGCCAGCAGAATCAATTGGTTGTTGGGAGGACCTGGAAGCCGCATTCCTCGACAATTTCTAGGGCACTTATGTGCGACCACCAGACGCCGATGACCTAAGCCACATAATTCAGCAGCCAGAGGAATCGGCCAGACAATTCTAGACACGGTTCCTAACCAAGAAAAATCAAATCGTCGACTGCCGAACGCAGAGGCCC
Source organism: Triticum dicoccoides (assembly GCF_002162155.2). Lineage (NCBI taxonomy): Eukaryota > Viridiplantae > Streptophyta > Magnoliopsida > Poales > Poaceae > Triticum > Triticum dicoccoides. The sequence goes on from NC_041382.1 coordinate 33,349,984, forward strand.
TAGCAGCCTTCAAGCATAATATCCGCGACGAGTGGCTTGCACGGCACCTAGGATAGGAAAAGATGAAATCTATGGTAGCCCTCACGACACTTATGACCCGCTTCTGCGCGGGAGAAGACAGCTGGCTAGCTCGCAGCAATAACATGACCAAGAGCCCTGGTAATTCGAATACCAAGGACAGCAGTGGCAGGTCGCGTCACAACAAGCAAAAGCGCCGCATTAACGGCGACAATGCTGAGGATACGGTAGTTTATGCCGGATTCAGAGGCTCTAAACCCGGTCAGCGGAAAAATCTATTCAAAAGAAATACTCCGGGCCCGTCCAGTTTGGACCGAATACTCGACCGCTCATGCCAGATACATGGCACCCCCGAAAAACCAGCGAATCACACCAACAGGGATTGTTGGGTGTTCATGCAGGCAGGCAAGTTAAATGCCGAAAGCAGAGACAAGGGGTTGCATAGCGATGACGAGGAGGAGCCCCGGCCGCCGAACAACAGTGGACAGAAAGGTTTTCCCCCCACAAGTGCGGACGGTGAACATGATATATGCAACCCACATCCCCAAGAGGGAGCGGAAGCGTCCGCTAAGGGACGTATACGCGATGGAGCCAGTCGCCCCAAAGTTCAACCCATGGTCTTCCTGCCCGATCACTTTTCATCGAAGGGACCACCCCACTAGCATCCGCATTGGTCTTCCTGCCGGATTCGCCGGATTGGTTCTAGACCCAATTATTGACGGATTGCACCTCACTAGAGTCCTTATGGACGGCGGCAACAGCCTGAACCTGCTTTACCAGGATACAGTGCGGAAAATGGGCATCAATCCCTCGAGGATTAAACCCACTAAAACGACCTTTAAAGGCGTCATACCAGGTGTAGAGGCTAACTGTACAGGGTCTTCGGATCTCCGGATAATTTCCGAAGCGAGGAGTTAATCTTCGACATAGTCCCTTTCCGCAGTGGCTATCACGCACTGCTCGGGCGAACCGCATTTGCTAAGTTCAATGCGGTGCCGCACTACGCATACCTCAAGCTCAAGATGCCAGGCCCTCGAGGAGTCATCACGGTCAATGGAAACACCGAACGCTCTCTCCGAATGGAGGAGCATATGGCGGCTATCGCAGCGGAAGTTCAAAGCAGCCTCTCAAGGCAATTCTCCAGTCCGGCCATTAAACGTCTGGACACCGTCAAGCGCGCCCAGAGTAACCTACAACAAGACCGCCTGGCACGTTCCGAGCAAGCGTAGCAATGCGGCCCCAACCCCAGCCCTTGCGAACTTGCGAAACCAGTGTTGCGCGTACATAACTACGCTCTGGAAATACCATGGGCACAGGGGGAGGGGCACCATCACGGCACGCCCGAAACGCGGCTTAAACCGCACTAGGGGCTGCCGATTTCTTAATTTTCTCCTATTTTCAGGACTCCATTCTTTGGAAGGCTTGTCCGGCAGTACAATTGCCGCACAAACGATACAACCAGGGAAGCAGAAAGCTACGCTGCACTATGGAACTCTAAGGTGGTCTCTATAACGAGCAGTATACCTGTTTCACATACCATTCCGCAGCTCGCCCTGGAAAGGACACGTTAAATAGTCCTATTTTTTGCTTATCGCACTATTTATATCGTTCTGCTTTGATCTCAGCTTTTTTAAATAAACAATGCATAGCTTCCGTCTATTATTGCATTACTCTTTTTTTACGAATATATGTTCATTAATGACATGTTGCAGCCGTACATTTTGGTACGGCCAACACGCCAGGGGCTTAAGTACCCCACAATACGGTGTGAGAAGTCCGAACACTTTCACAAGTGCAGCACCCCGAACTTATAGCATTATATGCATCGGCTCCGAATCATGTCTTGGGTCAATAGTTGGGTTTGCCCGGCTCCTATGTTTTGGTACCTTACGTTCCGTTACATCGGCTAAGGTAGCACAAGGAGAACTACTGTGATTGTGCCCCAGTTGAGCTGGCCTAAGCACCTCAGTAGAGAAAGCTAAAACTGACCGTCATGATGAGGCGAGAGCTGGTCGCTGTTCGATAGGTTTTCAAGTCCCTAAAGACTTATGTCGCTTAGAGCGAGGAGTCGGCTTTGTTTGGCCTAGGTGTGGATAGCGCCCCGAACTCGGTCTTCCGAACACTAGGGGCTTCACCGAAATTTAAAATTATGGAATTCTATGGCTAAGTGAGAGTGTTCAAGCATTATAGTCCGATTGCCTTGTTCGTTGTGTTGAGCGCCTCCCTCGAAGGACCCAAGAATGGGAAAAAGAGCGCTCAGGTTTATCCCGAACACCCCAGCACTCATGGCATGGGGGCAGAAGCCAACGACTCGCCATCTCTCAAATTTGATAAACGGCTGCACAGAAGGTAATATTTTAAATTCAAAAGCATTGCTTAGCGCATATGAACAAGTTTTCAGCGTACAGGATCACAAATGCGAGTTTACTCAAAAATTACATCTTTGGAGCATTCATCCGCTATAAGGCGAGCACCCTTCAGGACACCCTCATAATACGCTTCCGGGACGCGATGCTCCTTGCCCGGCGGCGGCCCGTCCTTCACCAGCTTCTCCGCATCCATCTTGCCCCAGTGCACTTTAGCACGGGCAAGCGCCCTACGGGCACCTTCGATGCAGATGGAGCACTTGATTACTTCAAGCCGTGGACAGGCATCCACCAGCCGCCTCACCAGCCCGAAGTAGCTCCCAGGCAGAGCCTCTCCAAGCCAAAGCCGATCTATGAGGCCCTTTATGGCCTGTTCGGCCACCTTGTGGAGCTCGACCATTTGCTTCAGCTGGTCACTCAAAGGCACTAGGTGTCCGGCCTCAGCATACTGAGACCAGAACACCTTCTCCGTCGAGCTCCCCTCCTCGGCTCGATAGTAGGCGGCGGCATCAGACGCACTGCGGGGCAAATCTGCGAATGCTCCTAGAGAGCTCCGGACTCGGGTAAGTAACAAGTAATTCACTTTCACGTGCTTGCTTTGCATAATGAATGCCTTACCCGCCGCTATCTTCTTCATCGCTTCAATTTCTTGGAGGGCTTTCTGGGCTTCGGCCTTGGCAGACTTCGCGCTTTCGAGGGCTGCCGCAAGCTCGGACGCTTGCGTCTTTGAGTCAAGCTCCAAACACTCGTGTTTTTCCACGAGAGCCTGGAGCTCTTTCTGCACCTCCTCCACCCGCGCCTCCTGCTTCCCTCTCTCTGTGCGCTTTGCTGCCGCTCTATTTTCGGCCTCGGACAGCGCTTTCTTAAGGGTTGCCACCTCGGTCGTGGCCCCTATAACAGCACGTTGATCCTGTCATTTTTCGCAACCACATCTTCTCTATATACTTGCGCAAGGTATTACTTACCTTCCTTCTCCTCGAGTTGCCTCTTGGCATGGTCGAGCTCGTTCTCGGACAGCGCAAGGTTTTGCTTCAGCGTATCCACCTCCGCAGTCAGTGCAGTGGAGGCCAGTAGCGAAGCCTGCATACGCATATTGACTTGATTATGTTAGACTCCTGCGAATGTTATTAGATCCTCTATTCGGCTTTTCTTTTCGAATGCCGAACAGAGCATCAGGGGCTACTGTCTATGCGGTAATATTTTTACATATTCTTCACTTACCTCAAAGCCTGTTAGAAGGCTGGCACAGGCTTCAGTCAGTCCGCTCTTGGCGGACTGAACCTTCTGGATCACCGCACTCATAATAGTGCGGTGCTCCTCGTCGATGGAGGCGCCGTTAAGCACCTCCAGCAAATTGTCCGGTGCCTCCGGTTGGACGGAGGTCGCCGGCTCGGTAGGCTTGCTCCTCTTGGAAGGAGGCTGCCTACCGGAGTTCAGAACCGTTGATGGTTCTGGCGCGGTGTCCGGCTCAAGGCCGGACTTGGAGCCCTTGGGGGTTCTATCCCCTTTATGCCTGGAGTCCGGGAGGTTGCCTTGCGGCGCCTCCAGGACCACCTCCTCCTGGCTTGGAACCTGTTGGGACGCCACCTCGGCGTCATCCGTAGGGTGGGGAAGGTAGCCGTCGGAAGAGAATTCACATCCGACGAATCCAGGGAACCGCTCGATGACACGTTGAGCCGGTCTTTGGGTGGACTGCATAAACATGTTCGACGTAAGTAAAAGCTATGCAATGGAGGAATACTATGAATCACTCTGGTATCCGGATACTTACGATTTCGCTAGGGGCTTGGCCCTGAGTGGCCACTCCTCTTCGTCGTTGTTGAAGTTGGTGGAGTAGTTCAGAGGACGGGTTTTCCCCTTCTTGGACCCTTCGGCCTCCCCAGTTGGGGCGGCCTTCCTTTTCTTCCCTTCCCCCGCTGGAGGGGGAGAGGTCTCTTCTTCCTCCTCCTCGTCTTCACGGGAGGAGTTCGTCTTGGAGTCGTCGGATGATGAAACCGACACCTCCAGGCGCCGGGCACTCTTCCGAGTCCCCGTGGCCTTCTTCTTGGCCTTCTTCTCCGGCACCACATAGGGTGCTAGAACCAGCAGCTTCGCCAAGCGAGCGTCCGCTTGGCCTTCTGGCAAAGGAGCCGGACAGTTGATTTGTCCAGACGTCTCCTGCCAATCCTGTCAAAGGTAAGGGAGCTTAGATCCCACATGGAGTCAAACTATGAAAAACTAATACCCTGTAAAATGTAAAAACAGCTCACCGCACGAGCGTGACGCTGCATGCTGAATCCGCGATCCTCGGTAGCGGATGTGGGGGCCTCGGCGCCCTTGAAAAGCACCTTCTAGGCATCTTCGTACGTCGTGTCGAAGAGCCTGCTCAGAGTTCGGTGTTGTGCCGGGTCGAACTCCCACAGGTTGAAAGCCCGTTGTTGACACGGGAGGATCCGGCGGATGAGCATAACCTGGACTACGTTGAGAAGTTTGAGCTTCTTGTCCACCAGGGTTTGGACGCATGTTTGGAGTCCGGTCAGCTCTCCTTCTTTACCCCACGACAGGCCCGTCTCTTTTTAGGAGGTGAGCCGCGTAGGGGGTCCGGATCGGAACTCGGGGGCTGCGACCCATTCAGGGTCGCGTGGCCCAGTGATGTAAAAACACCCCGATTCCCACCCCTTTAGGGACTCCACGAAGGAGCCCTCGAGCCATAGGATGTTGGGCATCTTGACCACCATGGTGCCACCGCACTCCGCCTGGGTGCCGCGCACCACCTTCGGCTTGACATTGAAAGTCTTGAGCCATTGGCCGAAATGGGGGCGGATGCAGAAGAAAGCCTCGCACACGACGATAAACACCGAGATATTGAGGACAAAGTTCGGGGCCAGATCGTGGAAATCCAGGCCATAGTAGAACATGAGCCCCCGGACAAATGGGTGGAGAGGGAAGCCCAGTCCGTGGAGGAAATGAGGGAGGAACACCACCCTCTCATGGGGCCTAGGGGTGGGGATGAGCTGCCCCTCTTCGGGAAGCCGGTGCGCAATGTCGTTAGACAAGTATCCGGCCTTCCTCAGTTTTTTTATGTGTCCCTCCGTGACGGAGGAGACCATCCACTTGCCTCCCGCTCCGGACATGGCTGGAGAAGGTTGAGGTGGGGTGTGCGGACTTGGGCGCTGGAGCTCGAGTGCGCGGAAATGGATAGGCAAAGGAGGAAGAAGGCGTGGATGAAAAGGTGGATCCTTATCACCTTATATCGGTGGACGCGACTATGCGTCCCCACCAGCCTGGTAAAACTCGCTTATCTCCCGAGCACCGTAATCAATGGCGCGGTTGGGTTACCCACGCACGTATTGATGAGAATCCCAGAATAAGGGGACACGATCTCTGCTTTGACAAGACGTGCCAAGGAAACCGCCTCGCTAAACGCGCTGAGGTGGGACAGTAAAACGATTCGAATAAAGACTTGGCCGTGGTGTGATGTCACGCTATGGAATACGCTAGCAGATTAGATTGTGTAAGTATTATTCTCTCTATGGCAATATGTGGAAACTTATTTTGCAGAGCCGGACACTACCTTTGTGTTCATAATATTCTATGAAGTACTTGGAGGAGGAACCTGCCTTGCAATGCCGAAGACAATCTGCGCGCCGGACTCGTCGTCATTGAAGCGTGTTTCAGGGGCTACTAAGGGAGTCCTGGATTAGGGGGTGTCCGGATAGCCGGACTATACCTTCGGCCGGACTCCTGGACTATGAAGATACAAGATTGAACCTTTCGTCCTGTGTCCGAAAGGGACTTTCCTTGGCGTGGAAGGCAAGCTTGGCGATACGGATATGTAGATCTCCTACCATTGTAACCGACTCTGTGTAACCCTAGCCCTCTCTAGTGTCTATATAAACCAAAGGGTTTTAGTCTGTAGGACGGACAACAATCATACCATAGGCTAGCTTCTAGGTTTTAGCCTCTTTGATCTTGTGGTAGATCTACTCTTGTACTACCCATACCATCAATATCAATTAAGTAGGACGTAGGGTTTTACCTCCATCAAGAGGGCTCGAACCTGGGTAAAACATTGTGTCCCCTGCCTCCTGTTACCATCAGGCCTAGACACACAGTTCGGGACCCCCTACCCGAGATCCGCCGGTTTTGACACCGACAATCATCCTTTCCTCTTCGGGGAAAACCAACGCAAGCTCAAGAGGTAGCAAGAAGAATTTCTAGCGCCGTTGCCGGGGAGTCTACACAAAAAGTCAACATACCAAGTACCCATCACAATCCCTATCTCTCGCATTACATTAGTTGCCATTTGCCTCTCGTTTTCCTCTCCCCCACTTCACCCTTGCCGTTTTATTCGCCCTCTCTTTCTCCTTCCCCTTCTCCTTCTCCATTTGCCTATTTCTCGCTTGTCTTTTGTTTGCTCGTGTGTTGGATTGCTTGTTTGTCGCGATGGCTCAAGATACTACCAAATTGTGTGACTTCACCAATACCAATAATAATGATCTTGTGAAAACATGTGAAATCAATACTGCTTTGTTGAATCTTGTTATGAAAGATCAATTCGCCAGCCTTCCTAGTGAAGATGCCGCTACTCATCTGAATAGCTTCGTTGATTTATGTGATATGCAAAAGAAAAAAGATGTCGATAATGATGTCGTTAAATTGAAGCTATTTCCTTTTTCGCTTAGAGATCGTCCTAAAGCTTGGTTTTCGTCTTTGCCTAAATATAGTATTGATTCTTGGAACAAGTGCAAAGATGCTTTTATCTCTAAGTATTTCCCTCCCGCTAGGATCATCTCTCTTAGAAACGATATTATGAATTTTAAGCATCTTGATCATGAACATGTTGCACAAGCTTGGGAGAGAATGAAATTAATGATACGTAATTGCCCTACTCATGGTTTAAATTTGTGGATGAGTATACAATTTTTTTATGCCGGATTGAATTTTGCTTCTAGAAATCTTTTAGATTCGGCCGCGGGAGGCACTTTTATGGAAATCACTTTATGAGATGCTACTAAACTCCTAGATAATATTATGGTTAATTATTCTCAATGGCATACTGAAAGATCTTCTAATAAAAAAGTGCATGCGATAGAAGAAATCAATGTTTTGAGTGGAAAGATGGATGAACTTATGAAATTATTTGCTACTAAGAGTGTTTCTTCTGATCCTAATGATATGCCTTTCTCTACATTGATTGAGAATAACAATGAATCTATGGATGTGAATTTTTTGGTAGGAATAATTTTGGTAACAATGCTTATAGAGGGAATTTTAATCCTAGGCCATATCCTAGTAATCCTTCTAATAATTATGGAAATTCCTACAACAACTCTTATGGAAATTATAATAAGATGCCCTCTGAATTTGAGAATAGTGTTAAAGAGTTTATGAATTCTCAAAAGAATTTTAATGCTTTGCTTGAAGAGAAAGTGCTTAAAGTTGATGATTTGGCTAGGAACGTTGATAGAATTTCTCTTGAGATTGATTCTTTAAACCTTAGATCTATTCCTCCTAAGCATGATATCAATGAGTCTCTCAAAGGTATGAGAATTTCCATTGATGAGTGCAAGGAAAGAACCGCTAGGATGCGTGCTTCAAAAGATGCCTTTATTAAAGCGTGTTCTTCCAATACCTATGAAAATCAAGATGAAGATCTAAAAGTTATTGATGTGTCCCCTATCAAATATTTGTTTTGCAATATGAATCTTGATGAAACTGAATATGATCTTCCTTTACCTAGAAGGCGTTCCAAAAATTCGGAGTATTTAGATCTTTATGATGAAACTGATGAAAGTGGGATTGAAAGAATTAAAAATTTAGATGTTGCTAAACCCACTATATTGGATTTCAAGGAATTTAATTATGAAAGTTGCTCTTTGATTGATTGTATTTCCTTGTTGCAATCCGTGCTAAATTCTCCGCATGCTTATAGTCAAAAGAAAGCCTTCACCGAACATATTGTTGATGCCTTGATGCAAACTTATGAAGAAAAACTTGAGTTGAAAGTCTCTATCCCTAGAAAACTCTATGATGAGTGGGAACAAACTATCAAAATTAAAATTAAAGATCATGAGTTTTATGCTTTGTGTGATTTGGGTGCTAGTGTCTCCACTATCCCCAAAACTTTGTGTGATTTGCTAGATTTCCGCAATCTTGATGATTGCTCTTTAAACATACATCTCGTGGATTCTACTATTAAGAAACCTATGGAAAGGATTAACGATGTTCTTATTGTTGCAAATAGGAATTATGTGCCCGTAGATTTCATTGTTCTTGATATAGATTGCAATCCTTCTTGCCCTATTATTCTTGGTAGACCTTTCCTTAGAATGGTTGGTGCGATTATTGATATGAAGGAAGGGAATATTAGATTCCAATTTCCATTAAAAAAAGAGCATGGAACACTTTCCAAGAAAGAAAATAAAATTTCCATATGAAACCATCATGAGAGGCACTTATGGATTGCCTTCCAAAGATGGCAATACCTAGATATATCCTCGCTTTTATGCCTAGCTAGGGGCGTTAAACGATAGCGCTTATTGGGAGGCAACCCAATTTTATTTTTTGTTTTTTGTGTTTTTCTTCTGTTATGGAATAAATAACCCATCTACCCTCTGTTTGGATGTGGTTTTGTGTTCTAATTAGTGTTTGTGCCAAGCTAGACCTATTGGATCTTCTTGGATGATAGTTATTTGATCTTGCTGTAATTTCCAGAAACTTTGCATTCAGTGCCAGAATTACTAAAAATCATAAGAACGTGATAAAATACTGATTCCAATTGCTTATGATCAATAAACAAATTATATAGGTCGTCTAATTTTGGTAGATTTTTTGGAGTTCCAGAAGTTTGTGTTAGTTACAGATTACTACAGACTGTTCTGTTTTTGACAGATTCTGTTTTTCGTGTGTTGTTTGCTTATTTTGATTAATCTATGGTTAGTAAAATAGTTTATAATAAATAGATAAGTTGGAATACAGTAGGTTTAACACCAAAATAAATAAATAATGAGTTCATTATAGTACCTTGAAGTGGCTTTATGTTTTCTTTCTCTAACGGAGCTCACGAGATTTCTATTGAGTTTTGTGTTGTGAAGTTTTCAATTTTTGGTTGAGTTCTTTTGATGGATTATGGAACAAGGAGTGGCAAGAGCCTAAGCTTGGGGATGCCCATGGCACTCCCAAGATAATCCAAGGACACCAAAAAGTCAAAGCTTGGGGATGCCCCGGAAGGCATCCCCTCTTTCGTCCACTTCCATTGGTAATTTACTTGGAGCTATATTTTTATTCACCAACATGATATATGTTTTGCTTGGAGCGTCTTGTATTATTTGTGTCTTTGTTGTTAGTGTGCCACAATCATCCTTGCTGTACACACCTTTTGAGAGAGTCATCTATGAATTAAAATTTGATAGAATACTCTATGTGCTTCACTTATATCTTTTGAGCTATGTAGTTTTGCTCTACGTGCTTCACTTATATCTTTTGAGCGTTGAAATTTTGCTCTATGTACTACGGTGGTGGTTTGTTTTAAAGAAACTATGATCTCTCATGCTTCACTTAAATTATTTTGAGAGTCGTAATAGCATGGTAATTTTCTTAATAATAACTTGCTTGGTATTCAAGATTTGTGAAACTTTCTTTTGAGTGCGTTGAATACTAAGAAAAGTTGGATCATTGATAATTGTTTTGAGATATGGAGGTAGTAATATCAAAGTCATGCTAGTAGAGTAATTGTGAATTTGAGAATTGCTTGAGTTAAAGTTTGCAAGTCCCGTAGCATGCACGTATGATTAACATTATGCAACAAATTTGAAACATGAGGTGTTATTTGATTGTCCTCCTTATGAGTGGCGGTCGGGGACGAGCGATGGTATTTTCCTACCAATCTTTGGTTTTTGATGGCTTGTAGATTTTTGCAATAAGTATATGAGTTCTTTATGACTAATGTTGAGTCCATGGATTATACGCACTCTCACCCTTCCATCATTGCTAGCCTCTATGGTACCGTGCATTGCCCTTTCTCATATTGAGAGTTGGTGCAAACTTCGCCGGTGCATCCAAACCCCGTGATATGATACGCTCTTTCACACATAAACCTCCTTATATCTTCCTCAAAACAGCCACCATACCGACCTATTATGGCATTTCCATAGCCATTCCGAGATATATTGCCATGCAACTTTCCACCATCCAGTTTATCATGACACATTCATCATTGTCATATTGCTTAGCATGATCATGTAGTTGACATAGTATTTGTGGCAAAGCCACCGTTCATAATTTTTCATACTTGTCACTCTTGATTCATTGCATATCCCGGTACACCGCCGGAGGCATTCATATAGAGTCATACTTTGTTCTAGTATCGAGTTGTAATCCTTGAGTTGTAAATAAATAGAAGTGTGATGATCATCATTCAATAGAGCATTGTCCCAAAAAAACAAAAAAGGGCAATGTTACTATCCTTTTTCCACACTTGTGCTTCAAAGTAGCACCATGATATAGCGAGTCTCATATATTGTGCTTCAAAGTAGCACCATGTTCTTCATATAGAGAGTCTCTTGAGTTATCACTTTCATATACTAGTGGAAATTTTTCATTATAGAACTTGGCTTGTATATTCCAACAATGGGCCTCCTCAAGTGCCCTAGGTCTTCATGAGCAAGCAAGTTGGATGCACACCCACTTAGTTTCTTTTGTTGAGCTTTCATACATTTATAGATCTAGTGCATCCGTTGCATGGAAATCCCTACTCCTCACATTAAGATCAATTGATGGGCATCTCCCTAGCCCATTGATTAGCCTCGTTGATGTGAGACTTTCTCCTTTTTTGTCTTCTCCACACAACCCCCATCATTATATTCTATTCCACCCATAGTGCTATATCCATGGCTCACGCTCATGTATTGCGTGAAAGTTTATGAGTTTGAAATTATTAAGGTATGAAACAATTGCTTGGCTTGTCATCGGGGTTGTGCATGATGAGAGCATTCTTGTGTGACGAAAATGGAGCATGACTAAACTATATGATTTTGTAGGGATGAACTTTCTTTGGCCATGTTACTTTGAGAAAACATAATTGCTTTGTTAGTTTGCTTGAAGTGTTATTATTCTTTATGTCAATATGAACTTTAGTCTTGAATCTTTCTAATCTGAATATTCATACCACAATTAAGAAATTTTGCATTGAAATTATGCCAAGTAGCACTCCGCATCAAAAATTCTCTTTTTAGCATTTACCTACTCAAGGACGAGCAGGAATTAAGCTTGGGGATGCCTGATACGTCTCCAACGTATCTATAATTTTTGATTGCTCCATGCTATATTATCTACTGTTTTGGACTATATTGGGCTTTATTTTCCACTTTTATATTATTTTTGGGACTAACCTATTAACCGGAGGCCCAGCCCAGAATTGCTGTTTTTTGCCTATTTCTGTGTTTCGAAGAAATAGAATATCAAACGGAGTCCAAACAGAAAAATCCTTTTGGGAACGTGATTTTCTTCTCGGATAAGACCCATGTGGATTTCGGGCTCCGACAGACCCTTGAGGTTCGAACACTGGGGTGCGCGCGGAGATTTCGCCCCCTACCTACCTGCACCCCTCCGCCATGCTAGGATCTAAACTAAGGAAGGAACAACACAAGAGACATAGGGTTTATATTGGTTCGGGCCACCGTTGTGGTGTAATACCCTACTCCAGTGTGTGGTGTGGTGGATTGCCTCTTGGGCTGAAGATGATGAACAATACAAGGGAGAACAGCCTCGCGAGGGGCTGTTCTTGGCTGGTGCGATGAACTGCTCGGAGGAGTCCAGTCACCTTTCTCTCTCTCTCTCTGCTTTCCTCCAACTGTCCGACCTTGATTTCGACCCCAACTTGTTTTTGGGTTGGCTGATTCCCGATCCCCTCTACCCTGGGGGTGGCTAGTCCTATTTATAGAGGCCCTGGTCCTCTCCCCAAATATTGAGCGGGAAGGGAGCCAACAAGGGCGGGCTAATTGGAAGTGGGACAACAAGTATCAGCTATCCAGACAAAAGTAGTCTTCGCCTGTGCAAAGCTCTGGTGATGACGCCGTCTTGGGCTCCACGGTGACCTCCTTCTCGTAGTCCTCCTGGTATTGGTCTCGTTGCACCGAAATGGCAACCTTTGCCTGATGCCTCGGTACTCCGCGGCTGCGCTTGCCCCCTTTGCACCAAAGAGGGAAGGAGGACGCTGCGCGGGCTGGCACCCGCCTGGCGCCCTGAATCGTCATGGCTTGCGTCACGGGCACCTCGTGAGGTACCCCGCCTTGATCTCTCCGCCCCCTCATGAGCCATCCTGATGAGGCCGTGCCTGAGGAAGCTCCACGTCGTCCGCCCCGCGAGGCTTGGCCCCTCGCGAGGGTCTTAGGTTTGTGTTGGTGAAGATGGGCCATGCTGGGCCCCCCTTTGAGCCACGCCGCAGGCTGCAGGCAGGCAAGTCTAGGGACCCCCGTTCCTAGAACGCCGACAGTAGCCCTCGGTCCCAAGGCGCGCCCGGGCTTGGCCGTGCAGGAAGGCGGAAGGGCAAGAGCGAAGCACCGCGGGCCCTAACAGCCTGCGGCCTTGGGCGCCGCGTGGCGGTTGATTGGACGTGGGCGTCTCCACTTCCCCACGGCGCCTCGGCAACTGCATGGATTGGACAAGTCCCTGCATGCAAAAATGGGTCATGATTACCTGCGATCGTGGGGGCCGGCGGTTGGCCTTTGCCAGCTATAAGTACTGATCGACGCGCGTCCTTCCAGTTTTATCTCCCCTCGCTTCTCCTTCTTCTTCATGGCCCCGTCCAGGAGGTTCTCAGCCGTGGAGAAGGGGAAGGCTTGCCAGGCTGGGCGTGCCTCTCCTTCGCCCAAGTGCAGCCGAGGGCGCCCCCGCAAACATCCTGTGGTCACCACGGCAGCTCCCCGTGGCCGCGGAGACGCTTCCCAGCACGGTGGCGGGCGGATTACTACGACCAGGGGGTGCGCTCCGGCTGCGCGTCCCCCCATGCCGTGCTTCCTTGCTGCCGAGGTGCTCCCGGAGTTTGTCATGTGGTCGGCGGAGCCGACTAGCACCCGGCTTCCTCTTCCTCGCTTCCTTCTCGGCGAGCTCCCGGCCAGCGCTCCGGGCAGCCTCTGGCTTCAGGCCGAGGGCTGCTGCAGCCGGGCCTCATGGGTTTCACTGGAGGTCTCCACAGCCGGGAGCCTGGCCCTGGCCTGCGGTTGGCAGTCGTTTGCCCGCGCGCGCGGCCTGGGCCGTCGGTGCACCCTACACTTCAAGTTCGACGGTGATGCCACCCTCTACATGAGGGTGTTTGGGGAAGATGGTCTCCGCGCAGGGTGCTGCCCCGAGGGTGATGACCGCAGCCGGGAACCCGGCTCCGGTGTTGATGGAGAGGGCAGCGCTCGCGCGGCCGGCGGCGCCCAGGGTTCCTCGAGCTTCTCCGGTTCTTCTTCAGGCGGCGACTCTTCTAGCGGTGGCCGTGGTCAGCCTCCACGCCGTCGCATCTGCTTGGGAGGTGGTAGTGTGTCCGCCCACCGTCGCGCCCTGGTGAAGCGCGAGAGGGAGTCCGCCTGAGCTCCGGAGGCAGCTCAGGCTTCCCTGCGGGCCGGTGTGAGGCGAGCTGCACCAGATTTGTTCTTCCTTTTCCTTTTTCCTGCGTAAAAAGGACAGTAGTGTGGAGCCCCGCGGGGGCATGTATGGGTTATTGCTGTTAACCATCGTTCTGCTTTCTTTATTGTACCTTCCGGCTATGTGCCCACGCGTGGATGGTTCCCGGCCCCAGCCGTGGGGGCGACCGACCCAGGCCCTGCGTCTGTGTCGCGGTGCCCGAGGGGCATAGACTAGAGGGGTGCTCCTGTAAAGGGCCCAGGTCGCGAACCCTTTGAATGACTAGGATAGGGACTCTCGTGAGGGCGCCCGGCTGCCCCCCCCCCTCGCGAGGCTTTGCACCAGAGAAATCGAGGCAGAAGAATGAAAGGTCGAAGAATCGCAAGCCAAAGACGGCAACAACTTCAAGAAAACTTCGAATGAGAAGGAACAAGCCAACTGTGGAAAGCAAATGAAAAGCCGCGTCCGGCACCTAATCTAGTCTTCGACGTCTTCTCACCAGCGCGGAGCTAAGTGCTGCCACTAGGCGTGGGAGGGAGCCCCAGGGCCTGAGGCCGACACTCCTGAGACTCCGGGGCGTGTACAGCCCCAACTCATTTTTACGTGAGAGTGTCACGGGCGGCGAGCTTCACAGGCGTTGGCCTTCTTCACAGGCTCCGGGCCTTTTACAAAACGCGATAGCTTCACAGGCACTCGCCTTGCTTCACAGGCTCTGGGCCATTTCCAAAATGCGATAGCTTCACAGGCACTCGCCTTGCTTCACAGGCTCTGGGCCTTTTCCAAAACGCGATAGCTTCACAGGCACTTGCCTTGCTTCACAGACTCTGGGCCTTTTCCAAAACGCGATACCTTCACAGGCACTCGCCTTGCTTCACAGGATCTGGGCCTTTTTAGGGGTAGAACCTCCGGAGGTGCTGGATGTTCCATGCATTCTGGACCGGCACTCCCTCCTGAGTCTCCAAGCGCGTGGAGCCGGGCCTGGAAACATGAACAACCTTGAACTGGCCCTCCCACATGGGAGAGAGCTTGTGCAGTCCCTCCCTGGAGAGAACCCGCCTGAGCACGAGGTCTCCTACCTCGAGAGTCCTAGGGCGGATGTTGCGGCAGTGATATCGCCGCAGCGCCTGTTGGTACCTCGCCGCTCGCAGTGCGGCTTCTCTACGACGCTCCTCCCCCAACACAAGGTCCATCCCCCGCATGGCGTCCTGCTGCGCCTCGTCCAATGCTAGGACCCACGCGGAGCGATGTCTCACCTCGTGAGGGAGGACCGCTTCCGCTCCGTAGACCAGGGGTCTCTCCAGTCGGCTTGGTCGCAGTGGTGCGGATGGACCACAGCACGGACTGAAGCTCGTCGTACCAACCTCTGCCGCAGGCCTCCAGCTTCTTCTTGAATGTCCTGGTCTTGAGGCCCCTCAGGACCTCCGCGTTTGCCCGCTCGGCCTGGCCGTTGCTTCGGGGGTGCGCCACTGAAGCGTAGCATATCTGCGTTCCAAGGTTAGCACAGTATGTTTTGAACAGGTTACTAGTGAACTGCGAACCGTTGTCCGTGATGATGCGATTCGGCACCCCGAACTGGCTCACGATGCCCTTGATGAACTTGACCGCGGAACCCGCGGGAATGGTGCGGACAGCCTCTACTTCAGCCCACTTGGTGAACTTGTCCACGGCAACGTAAAGGTAGCGGTAGCCCCCTGGCGCTCGTGGAAACGGGCCCAAGATGTCCACCCCCAGACTGCGAATGGCCACGAAAGGGGGATAGTCTGCAAGCCCCCTGCTGGCTGATGGATCTGCTTGGCATGGAACTGGCAGGCTTCACAAGCTTTCACCAGTTCCATGGCGTCGTTGAGCGTGGTGGGCCAATAGAACCCACTGCGGAACGCCTTGCCGACGAGGGTCCGTGACGATGAATGACGTATGCAGTCTCTGCCGTGTATATCTTCCAATAGTTCCTTCCCTTGCTCCCTGGAGATGCAGCGCAGGGATACATCGTTTGGTCGCTTCCGGTAGAGCTCTCCATCTTTGATGCAGTATGCCGTGGCCTAGCGTGCCACTCGCTCTGCTTCCTCCTCCTTCTCCGGCAGGGTCCCTTGTGTTAAGTAGCTCCAGAGCTCCGCAATCCAACATCCCTCCTGAGGTTCCATCGTCAGGAGCAGGCGTGCTCCCAAGGCTGGGCCACAGGCTGGAGCCCTTGAGGCAGGTGGCTGGGGGAGCTCCTCTCGGGGCTGAGCCGTGTTTGATAACGACGGCAGGGCTGAAGGCTTGAAGAGCTGCTCCTCGAAAACGCCAGGCTCCTGAGGTAACCGCCTGGACGCGCGCTTGGCGATGTCATCGGCTTCCTGATTGGTGCCACGGGGCACATGCTGCAACTCCAACCCCCAGAACTGCTTCTCCATCCTGCGGACCTCCGCAAGGTAGGCTTCCATGTGCTCATCCTTTGGCTCGTACACCTTGTTGGAGAAGTTGACAAGAAGCTGCGAATCGCCCTTGATGGTGAGGCATTTCACCCTCAGGGCAGCCGCGGCCTTCAAGCCCGCAATTAGACCTTCATACTCCGCTATGTTGTTGGAGACCTTTTCACCTTGCTGGAAACAGAGCTGCACGGCGTAATAGAGCTTGTCCTGAGTGGGCGATATAAGCACTGCCCCAGCCCCAGCGCCATGCCTGGAGAACGCCTCATCGAAGTACATGACCCAGCCTTCTGGCGCCTCATTTCCCGGGGACAGGGACCGATCCTAGTCGGCCTTGAGGCCTGGCGCCTCCGTCCATTCTGCCACAAAATCCGCCAACGCTGCTCCCTTGATGACTCTGGTTGTGCTGAATTCGAGCTGAAATGCTTGCAGCTCTATGTTCCACTCGGCGACCCTTCCAGCTGAATTGGGGCTCCTGAGCACTCTCTCCAGGGGGTATGACGAGACGACCCTGATGGGGTGACCCTGAAAATAGTGCCGCAGCTTGCGCGAGGCCACCAGCAGCGCGAGGAGGAGTTTCTGAGGCATGGGGTACTGTGCCCTTGCATCCCGCAACACCGTGCTGACGAAGTGGGGTGCGTTAGTGCTGGCAGCTCCCTTCGGAGACCTTGGCACCTCTTGAGGCAATGAGGACCCCTGAGATTGGCCATCTGGGAGTGGGGCCTCTTCCGCTTCCGGTGCGCCCCCCTACGGCGGCTGATCCTCCTCAGCCGCTGTAGCGGTTTCTGTGGGCCTTCCCCATTCCTATTCCGCCTCGTCCCAGGCCGCTGCTATGGTTTTGATTCGACGCTCCTCTCTGACTGCCACCAAGGCTGCGCTGGCGGAGTAGGGAGTGGCGGCGAGGTAAAGCACCAGGGGCTCTCGAGGGCGCGGAGCCACCATGACCGGTGGGCTGGTCAGGTATCTCTTGAGATCCTGGAACGCCTTGTCGGCCTCTTCAGTCCACTCGAAGGGCCCCTTTTTCTTCATTAGCTGGAAGAAAGGTAGCGCTCGCTCCCCCAACTTGGAGATGAAGCGCCCTAGCGCGGTCACACGCCCCGTGAGCCTCTGCATTTCTTTGAGGGTCTTTGGCGGGCTCATGTCTTCCACTGCCTTGACCTTCTCCGAGTTAGCCTCGATACCTTGGTGGGACGCGAGGAAACCCAAGAGCTTACCCGAGGGGACTCCGAACACGCACTTCTCTGGGTTGAGTCGTAGGTTCATTGCATTGAGGCTCGGAAAGTTTCCTCCAGGTCTTGTATCAAGGTCCTGGCCTCCCGAGATTTTACCACGATGTCATCAACGTAAGCTTCGACATTTTTCCCGAGCTGCGGGCCCAGGGTGATGTGCATCAGCCGCTGAAAGGTCGCCCCTGCGTTACGCAGCCCAAATGACATGCATGTGTAGCAGTACACCCCACACGGGGTTAGAAAGGCTGTCTTCTCGACGTCTTCTACCACCATCTTGATCTGGTGATACCCAGAGAAGGCATCCAGGAAGCATAACAGGTCACATTCCGCAGTGGAATCGATGATCTGGTCGATGTGGGGGAGCGGGAACGGATCTTGCGGGCACGCTTTGTTGAGGTTGGTGAAGTCGACACACATGCGCTCCTTCCCTCCCTTCTTTGGCACAACGACAGGGTTGGCGAACCAATCTGGGTATCGGACCTCGCGAATGACCCCAGCGGCCTCTAATTTGCGGGTCTCTTGGACGATGAAGGCCTGCTTTTCAGTGGACTGCCGCCTGGCCTTCTGCTTCACAGGGCGCACGTTGGGGCACACGTTGAGGTGATGCTCAATTACACTCCTAGGGATCCCTGCCAACTGGTCTGGCTCCCAAGTGAATACCTTCTTGTTTGCGTGCAGGAACCCGACCAGGGCCTCTTCCTGCTCGGATTTGAGGTGGGCTCCTATGGTGAAAGTGGCGTTGGTGGACCCGTCCTCATCGACGGGTATCTTCTTGGTTTCTGCCTTGTCTTGGGTGAACAACTGCTTCTTCTTGGCGGGCGCAGCTCCCTTGGGCTCGAGGGCCTCCGAGTCGGCGGGCTGTGCCCACGCCGTTGTCTTGAAGACGAGCCTGAGCACCCGCAGAGCGCCCCCGGTGTCCCCGTGCATGGTGAGGACACCGCTGCTCCCGGGCATCTTCATGAGGTTGTACGTCGGGTGCGTCGCTGCCATGAACTGGGCCAGCGCTGGGTAGCCGGGGATGGCGTTGTAGGGGAGGCTGATGGGGCCGATGTCGAAGTCGACCAGCTCCGTGCGGAAGTTGTTGTAGGTGTCGAAGGTTACTGGGAGCCGGATCTGTCCCAAGGAGCTGGACGATCCGCCCCCAACGCCTGAGAAGGGCCGGCTGGGTTGCAGCCGTTCCTGGGGTATGCATAGGAGATTGAAGGCCTCAACCGAAAGCATGCAGAGCCCCGCGCCACCAGCAATGAGGGTTCTGGTGAGGGCCACCTGGCAGATGGTGGGGGTGCACAGCATGGGGAGCGCACCCGAGCAGGCCGAGTTGGAGGGGTGGTCCTCCGAGCTGAAGGTCAGGCCGGTCTCGAGCGCCGCCCGATCCAGGGGAGCCCCCTGCCGTGTGGAAGCGGCGCTGACCCGGCGGATGAACGGCTTGACGTGGTGACTTGTGGGCGGCGCCTGCGAGCCTCCCAAGAGGGCCGCAACGACCGGGGGTGTTGACGCAGCGCGATAGACGGGGGAGAGGTCGCAGGGCTCCATGGGCGCGCGGGGCGAAGAACCAGCTGGGGTGAGCGTGGGAATTGCGGTGCGGCCGCCTTGCCGCACGGACGGATGCTGGGACGATGCTTGCCGCTCGTCCCCCGCCGGGCCGGTCTCGGCGTTGACGGCAGGTGACGGGGAACGGCGTGGATGCCCGCCGACAGGGGCCGTCTGGGCGACGCAGGAAGCGAGTGCGGCCCGGCACTCAGCGCGGGCCCGACGAGCGTCAGACATGGGCGTGATGGTCGGAGGAGAACGGGGCGGTGGAAGACGAATTCCGGCACACCCCTACCTGGCGCGCCAAATGTCGGATTTCGGGTTGCAGCAGACCCTTGAGGTTCGAACACTAGGGTGCGCACGGAGATTTCGCCCCCTACCTACCTGCACACCTCCGCCATGCTAGGATCTAAACTAAGGAAGGAACAACACAAGAGACACAGGGTTTATACTGGTTCGGGCCACCGTTGTGGTGTAATACCCTACTCTAGTGTGTGGTGTGGTGGATTGCCTCTTGGGCTGAAGATGATGAACAATACAAGGGAGAACAGCCTCGCGAGGGGCTGTTCTTGGCTGGGGCGATGAACTGCTCGGAGGAGTCCAGTCACCTTTCTCTCTCTCTCTCTCTCTCTGCTTTCCTCCAATTGTCCGACCCTGATTTCGACCCCAGCTTGTTTCTGGGTTGGCTGATTCCCGATCCCCTCTACCCTGGGGGTGGCTAGTCCTATTTATAGAGGCCCTGGTCCTCTCCCCAAATATTGAGCGGGAAGGGAGCCAACAATGGCAGGCTAATTTGAAGGGGGACAGCAAGTATCAGCTATCCTGACAAAAGCAGTCTTCGCATGTGCAAAGCTTTGGTGATGACGCCGTCTTGGGCTCCACGGTGACCTCCTTCTCATAGTCCTCCTGGTCTTGGTCTCGTTGCACCGAAATGGCAACCTTTGCCTGATGCCTCGGTACTCCACGGCTTCGCTTGCCCCCTTTGCACCAAAGAGGGAAGGAGGACGCTGGGCGGGCTGGCACCCGCCTGGCGCCCTGAATCATCATGGCTTGCGTCATGGGCACCTCGTGAGGAACCCCGCCTTGATCTCTCCGCCCCCTCGTGAGCCAGCCTGATGAGGCCGTGCCTGAGGAAGCTCCGCATCGTCTGCCCCGCGAGGCTTGGCCCCTCGCGAGGGTCTTGGGTTTGTGTTGGTGAAGATGGGTCGTGCTGGGCCCCCCTTTGAGCCACGCTGCAGGCCGCAGGCAGGCAAGTCTGGGGACCCCCGTTCCCAGAACACCGACAACCCAGGAGACTTGGACCCTACTCCAAGATGTACCGGAGGCGGTCATGAGGGTAGGGGGCGCCCCCCCTACAGGGCGCGCCCCCCTGCCTCGTGGGCCCCTTGGTGCTCCACTGACGTACTCCCTCCTCCTATATATACCCACGTACCCCCAAACGATCAAAAGAGGAGCCAAAAACCTAATTCCACCACCGCAACATCATCATAGCCCCTCCGATGAAGTGTGAGTAGTTTACATCAGACCTTCGGGTCCATAGTTATTAGCTAGATGGCTTCTTCTCTCTGTTTGGATCTCAATACAATGTTCTCCCCCTCTCCTGTAGAGATCTATTCGATGTAATCTTGTTCTTTTGCGGTGTGTTTGTTGAGACCGATGAATTGTGAGTTTATGATCAAGTCTATCTATGAACAATATTTGAATCTTCTTTGAATTCTTTTATGTATGATTGGTTATCTTTGCAAGTCTCTTCGAATTATCCGTTTGGTTTGGCCAACTAGATTCGTAGTTCTTGCCATGGGAGAAGTGCTTAGCTTTGGGTTCAATCTTGCGGTGTTCTTTGCCAGTGACAGAAGGGGCATCAAGACACGTATTGTATCGTTGCCATCGAGGATAACAAGATGGGGTTTATTTCATATTGCATGAATTTATCTCTCTACATCATGTCATCTTGCTTAAAGCATTACTCTGTTTTCAACTTAATACTCTAGATGCATGCTGGATAGCGGTCGATGAGTGGAGTAATAGTAGTAGATGCAGAATCGTTTCGATCTACTTGTCACGGACGTGATGCCTATATACATGATCATGCCTAGATATTCTCATAACTATGCTCAATTTTGTCAATTGCTCAACAGTAATTTGTTCACCCACCGTAGAAAACTTATGCTCTTGAGAGAAGCCACTAGTGAAACCTATAGCCCCCGGGTCTATTCTCATCATATCAATCTCCATCACTTTAATCTTGCTTTGTTTTTACTTTGCCTTTTACTTTTCACTTTGCATCTTTATATTAAAAATACCAAAAATATTATCTATCGGATCTCACTTCCATAAGTGACCGTGAAGGGATTGATAACTCCTAATCGCGTTGGTTGAGTTGAGCTCTTTGTGTTGTGTAGGTACGAGGGACTTGCGCGTGGCCTCCTACTGGATTGATACCTTGGTTCTCAAAAACTGAGGGAAATACTTACGCTACTCTGATACATCATCCTTTCCTCTTCGGGGAAAACCAACGCAAGCTCAAGAGGTAACAGTACCCTCATTACCAAAAGATAGCATGCGCGGTCTTCATGGCATCCCAGAAGCTACGACACTACTTCCAAGAATGTTCTATCATGGTGGCATCTGATGTACCACTCAATGACATAATAAAAAACCGTGGTGCTATGGGCTGGATAGCCAAATGGGCCATTGGGCTCCTTCCATTGGACATAACATACAAACCGCATCAAGCCATCAAATCCCAAGTATTGGCAGACTTCGTCGCCGAATGGATAGAGGCCGAACTTCCTAAAGAATATGGCACATATTCGAACTTGGTTATGTATTTCGATGGTTCCAAAATGCTGGTAGGATTAGGAGCGGGCGTCGTTCTAATGTCCCCAACTGGAGAAGTAGTCCAGTAAGTACTCCAAATATTATACACAGACTCCAATAACGCAGCCGAATACGTGGCCTTATTACATGGTCTCCGGATGGCTGTCTCCATGGGCATACAATGCCTGGAAGTACGCGGGGACTCAAACCTCGCAATATCTCAAATAAATGGAGATTTTGATGCAAAAGATCCGAAGATGGTGGCCTATCACAACGCCATCCTAAAAATGTCGGGTCGGTTCGAGGGGCTCGAGTTTCATCACGTGGCTCGAGAAAGTAATCAAGCGGCGGACGTCCTTGCTCGCATCAGCACTAAGCGTGACCCCGTCCCACCTAACATCTTTCTGGAAAGGCTTTTTAAGCCGTCCGTGGTGTGGCAAGGGGAGAGCGGCAACACTAGTCCAGATCCAAACTCAACCCCAGGTTCCGAACACAATGATATCATCGGGGGCTCAGCCACTAAAATAACACCGTCGGCCCATCTCATCATGGCAGTTGTCGGTGTCAAAACCGGCGGATCTCGGGTAGGGGGTCCCGACCTGTGTCTCTAAGGCAGATGGTAACAGGAGGCGGGGGACACAATGTTTACCCAGGTTCGGGCCCTCTCGATGGAGGTAATACCCTACTTCCTGCTTGATTGATCTTGATGATATGAGTATTACAAGAGTTGATCTACCACGAGATCGGAGAGGCTAAACCCTAGAAGCTAGCCTATGGTATGATTGTTGTTGTCCTACGGACTAAAACCCTCCGGTTTATATAGACACCGGAGGGGCTAGGGTTACACAGAGTCGGTTACAAGGGAGGAGATCATATATCTGAATCGCCAAGCTTGCCTTCCACGCAAAGGAGAGTCCCATCCGAACACGGGATGAAGTCTTCAATCTTGTATCATCATAGTCCAACAGTCCGGCCAAAGTATATAGTCTTGTTGTCCGAGGACCCCCTAATCCAGGACTCCCTCAGTAGCCCCTGAACCAAGCTTCAATGACGCGAGTCCGGCGTGCAGAATGTCTTCGGCATTGCAAGGCGGGTTCCTCCTCCGAATACTCCATATAAGATTTTGAACACAAGGATAGTGTTCGGCTCTGCAAAACAAATTCCACATACCACCGTAGAGAGTATAATATTTCAACAAATCTAATCTGCTGACAACTTTTCATAACGTGACATTATGCCATGGCCCCGGTTATTATTCGAACCGATTTTCTCAACCAGCTACTGCACATATTGCGAGGAGGTTTTCTTGGCACGTCTTGTCGAAGCAGAGATCGTGTCCCCTTATTACAGGATTCTCATCAATACGGGTGTGGGTAACCCAACCGCGCCATCAATCATGACGCTTGGGGAATAAGCAAGTTTTACCAGGCAAGTGGGGAGGCGCGTAGTTTCTTCCGCCCTTATAGAGGGTTAAGGGTTCCACCTTTTTACCGACGCCTTCTTCTCTCCTGCCCATCCATTCTTGCGCACTTGAGCTCCAGCGCCCATGTTTGCATTTTCTCCGAAGAACCACACCAAATATGTCCGGAGCGGGATGTAAGTGGATGGCCTCAACCGTTCAGAAGAAGGGCATCTAGAAACTTCGGGAGGCCGGGTATCTACCCCAGGAAATAGGCCACCATCTCCCGACGGCGGGCAGATCGTCCCTACCCCGGAACCCCATGAAAGGGTCGTATTCCTCCCTCATTTTATCCATGGGCTAGGGTTTCCCCTCCACCCATTTGTTTGCAGCATCATGTATTATTACGGGATCGATTTTCATGATATATCCCCCAATTCCTTCCTCAATATCTCGACATTCATTGTCGTGTGCGAGGCTTTTCTCCACATCCCGCCACACTTCGGCTTATGGCTGAAGATCTTTAATGTGAAGCCCAAGGTAGTGGGCGGTGAGCACCCTGAGTGCGGGGGCGCTATGGTGAGCAAGATGCCCAATGTCACATGGCCAACAGGTACCTTCAACGATTTCGTCAGGGAGTGGCAACAGGAATGGTTTTACATTACTAAGCCGCGCGGCGCGAAGTGGGGCGCTACTCCCGAGTTCTGATCCGGAGCCCCTCTGTGACTCACGTTGTGGCTCAAGAAGGGCCTGGACTGGTCTTCGTCCGACGAACTGCTGGCTCTCCAGACGCGCATCAAGGATATGGAAGACAAGAATATCGAACTTGTCAATGTAGTCCAGGTGATGTTAGTCCGTCGGATCCTACCTTGTCAACACCGTACTTGCAATCTATGGGAATTCGATCCGACCAAGCACCAGACTGAGGGAGTCCTGGATTAGGGGGTCCTCGGACAGCCGGACTATATACTTTGGCCGGACTGTTGGACTATGAAGATACAAGATTGAATACTTCGTCCCATGCCCAGATGGGACTCTCCTTTGCGTGGAAGGCAAGCTTGGCGATTCGGATATGTAGATCTCCTCCCTTGTAACCGACTCTGTGTAACCCTAGCCCCTCCAGTGTCTATATAAACCGTAGGGTTTTAGTCCGTAGAACAACAACAATCATACCATAGGCTAGCTTCTAGGGTTTAGCATCTCCGATCTTGTGGTAGATCAACTCTTGTAATACTCATATCATAAAGATTAATCAAGGAGGAAGTAGGGTATTACCTCCTTCGAGAGGGCCCGAACCTGGGTAAACATTGTGTCCCCCGCCTCCTATTACCATCCGCCTTAGACGCACAGTTCGGGACCCCCTACCTGAGATCCACCGGTTTTGACACCGACATTGGTGCTTTCATTGAGAGTTCCATTGTACTGTGACGGTAAGGCCTGATGGCTCACCTTGTTGTCAGGGACAACGTTACCTCTGGGGGAGCACTGGCTGTAGGCCAAACTCTTCGATTAGGTGGCTTCGTCGTGACCGCCCCATCGGCCATCGCACCGATGATGACTTCTCGGGTCATAAAAAACAGCCTCCACCTCGGCCCGGGATTCACCGAGCAGATGCATCCAATGGAGCTCTCTTCTTTGAATGAGCTCTTGGATAGCATCGCCACCTTGGGAGTCGCTATGGACTATGATCGGATCGGGCTTAAACACGACCAACGGAGATTAACTCTCCGCCGGTTAGCCATCAGATAGCAGTGGTGGAGGAGCGATGCAGCGATTCTCCCTATATTTTGAGGACAAACTATGTCCGGTTTCCCGAGCTCTCCGAGCCGGCCCGTCTACAGGAGGACATGGCCCAAGCTTCGAATCTGGAATCGAACAACGGGCTAGTACTGTTGGGCAATGTCCCAAAGGCCGAACTACCAAGCTCGGAAACTCCTTTGGGTCTCAGACCGGGCCAGGGTTTGGACTTAAATCTACCCACCCACCCTCACATAAGTGATCATTCCCATATTAGACAAGAGCCCCAAGAGACAGAACATCACTACTGGGCC
This sequence comes from Triticum dicoccoides, assembly GCF_002162155.2. Taxonomy (NCBI): domain Eukaryota; kingdom Viridiplantae; phylum Streptophyta; class Magnoliopsida; order Poales; family Poaceae; genus Triticum; species Triticum dicoccoides. The sequence continues at coordinate 33,375,394 of NC_041382.1, forward strand.
AGATTCCTCCTTGCAATAAGCAAGGCGAAGGACTGTCGCGAGGAAGACGCAATTTCATTCTTTTGCAAAAATTGCACGGACAAGGGAATCCTCAACGCCATAAGTCGTCGTGATGGAACACACTTCGCTGACTTGGCATCCATAGTACAGAAGTACTGTGCGATGGAAAGCACTTGGAAATCCCAAACACAATTCTAGGATCCTCCGGCTCTAACTAAACCCTCTGTCCGAACTAAAAGGGTGTACTCTCGTAAGTCACCCAACCCAATTGCAAAGAAGCGAAAACCCACTACAAGGCACGGAACCGTATTGCAGGGATGGCTCAATGGGCCATGCAAAATTCATAGTACATCAGATACCATGCCAACGCACAGCCTTAGAGCATGTTGGATACTCCGGCAGGTGGCCAGGAGCAGCGAGGACCTCCTCGTCAATAATACCGCAGAGCACCCTCCAGTGGAAAATAACAATACAGTACTGACAGTCCTCGAGACTTTCGCCTCAAACAATAGGCGCAAGCGGGCACTTCGCAGGCTCGCCAAAGTTTACCACATTGCAACGATAAATCCATGGAACGACACCGCCATAACCTTCAATGCCAGTGACGAACCTCAATTCCGCACAGCCCAAGCTCCAGCCGCTTTGGTCCCTAGTCCAATTGTGGACGACTTCCGGCTTACTAAAGTACTCATGGATGGTGGCAGCGGATTAAATCTCATCTATGAGGAGACTCTTTGAAAAATGGAAATAGACTAGTGCCGCATTGAGCAAAGCAGCATGACCTTCAGAGGAATCATCCCTTGTCGGGTGGCATGATGTGTGGGAAAAATCACACTAGATGTGGTATTCGGCACGCCGGAGAATTACAGGTCCGAAGAAATCACATTCCAAGTGGCCCCTTTAGTAGCGGATACCACGCCCTTTTAGGGCGAGAGGCATTCACGATCTTCCAAGCTATACCCCATTACGGGTACATGAAGCTCAAGATGCCCGGGCCCAATGGAATCATCACTCTAGCTAGTGATTCGGACATAGCACTCCGCGCCGAAAACAAAACTGCCGCACTGGCTCTCAAAGCGTTATCCGAAGCCCTCACGGCCGAAGAACTAACAGCGCTACGCTCTACAGTGGACAGGGACGACGTGATACTCGACAAAAGACCCAAGTCCACCTCTTTTAAACGAGCGGACAAAATAGTCAAAATCCAGGTCCACCCAATGGACCCTTCAAAAACAGCATCCATCGGGGCACAACTGAACACCACAACAGATGCTGCACAGCGGGAGTTCTTACGTGAGAATTGGGACATCTTCACCTAGCATCCTTCTGATATGCCAGGCATCCCACGCAGGCTGGCCGAGCATAGCCTAAACATTCTAAAGGGATACAAGCCAGTCAAGCAAACTTCGGCGTTTCTCCGAACCCAAGCGACAAGCCATGGGAGAAGAACTAGCCAAGTTACTCGAGGCCGGATTCATTAGAGAAATAAAACATCCGGACTGGCTAGCAAACCTGGTGATGGTACCAAAGAACGAAAAATCCTGGCGCCTATGTGTCGATTTTAAGGACCTTAACAAGGTTTGCCCCAAGGATCCCTTCACCCTCCCCCCATCGATCAAATTATCGATGCTACACTGGGCCACGACTCGTTATGTTTCCTCGACGCATACTCCGGATACCATCAAATCAATATGGCGGAGCCCGATCAAGCTGCAACGGCATTCATTACTCCATACGGCCCCTTCTATTTCAACACCATGCCTTTCGGGCTCAAAAACGCCGGTGCGACCTATCAACACATGATTCAGACATGCCTAGAAGCACAAATCGGCAAAACAGTGGAGGCATACATGGACGATGTGCTAATTAAAACTAGACACGTCGAATCTTTGATAGACGACTTGAGGCTCACGTTCGACAATCTCCGAGCATATGACATTAAGCTCAATCCGGAAAAATGCGTTTTCGGCGTACCTGCCGGAAAGCTCTTGGGCTTCATCGTTTCCAACAGAGATATTGAAGTGAATCCGGCTAAAGTCCAAGCTCTGTCACAGTTGGCTATCCCAACAAACCTCAAGCAAATCCAGAAATTAACTAGATGCATGGCTACCTTAAGCCGCTTTATCTCCCGATTGGGAGAAAAGGCATTACCTCTTTATCTCCTTCTTTGGCACACCGAACACTTCGAGTGGACGGACGCGGCTACGACCGGATTGGAAGAAATAAAAGCTGCCTTGGCCAGCAACCCAATCTTGGTTGCGCCAAATATCGGCGAACCAATGCTGTTATATATAGCGGCAACACACTAGGTTGTAAGCGCAGTGCTCGTTGTCGAACGAGAAACGGACGGACATAAGTTCCCGCTTCAAAAGCTAGTATACTACGTATCTACTGTCCTCACTCCATGCAAATCCCGGTACCCACATTATTAAAAGATAGCATATGCGGTCTTCATGGCATCCCGAAAACTACGACACTACTTTCAAGAGTGTTCAATTACGGTGGCCTCTGAGGTTCCACTCAACGACATTATAAACAACCGCGATGCCATGGGCCGGATTGCTAAATGGGCTATTGAGCTCCTCCCGTTCGACATATCATACAAACCACGGTGAGCCAGTAAGTCACAAGTACTGGATGATTTCGTCGCCGAATGGACAGAAGCCGAACTCCCTAAAGAATATGACGCGTACTCCAATTGGATCATGCACTTCAACGGCTCTAAAATGCTGGCGGGTCTGGGGGCAAGCGTCGTCCTAACATCCCCAACAGGAGATACAGTCCAATACGAACTCCAAATATTATACACAGACACCAACAACGTAGCCGAATATGAGGCCCTGTTGCAAGGTCTCCGGATGGCAGTCTCCATGGGCGTTCAACGTCAAGAGGTGCGTGGGGATTCAAACCTCGTAATATCCCAGATAAATGGAGATTTTGATGCCGAGGACCCATAAATGGCGGCTTAAAGCAATGCCGTCCTCAAAATGTCAGCTCGATTCGAGGGGCTCGAATCGGCGCTAAGCGCGACCCTGTCCCACCTAATATTTTCCTGGAAAGGATGTTTAAGCCATCCGTGGTGTGGGAAGGGGAGACCGGCAACAACAGTCTGGATCCGGCCACAACACCAGCCCCTGAACACTCTGACGTAATCGGAGGCTCCGCCACCGAGATCACACCTTCGGCTCACGTGATTATGGCTTTCATCGCCCCGTGGAAAGAACCCTTCTTGGCTTACCTAAATAGGCAAGAACTCCTGGAGGACCAAAATGAGGCACGTTGCATTGTGCGGCGGTCTAAAGCCTACAGGGTCCATGAGGGAGAGCTTTATAAGAAAAGCGCTACCGGAGTACTGCAAAGGTGCATCTCTGAGGAGGAAGGACGAAAACTTTTGGCAGAAATTCATGTTGGACTAGGCGACCATCACGCCGCAGCTTGGGCCCTTGTAAGTACGGCCTTCCGTACAGGTTTCTACTGGCCGACAGCTCAAGCAGACGCACAGGACCTCGTTCAACATTGCGTCGGTTGCCAACTCTTTGCAAACCAAAGCCATATGCCACCTACCGCTCTCCAAACAATCCCCATTACTTGGCCCTTTGCGGTCTGGGGGCTTGATATGGTCGGACCCCTTAAAGGAGGAAGCCATAAGAAAAAGTACCTATTGGTCATGGTGGATAAATTCACCAAATGGATAGAGGCCAAACCAGTTAAAACGGCCGAATCCGGACCAGTGATAGATTTCATATCCGGGGTTGTACACCGCTATGGTGTCCCCCATAGTATCATCACCGATAACGGCTCGAACGTTACAGCCGATGAGGTAAAAACTTGGTGCAGCAAAATGGGCATTAAGCTCGATTATGCATCCGTCTATCACCCTCAAACTAACGGTCAAGTCGAACGAGCAAATGGTCTTATAATGAGCGGCATTAAACCCAGACTAGTGCGCTCCTTGAAGGAATCAGATACGCACTGGGTCGAGGAACTCGACTCCGTACTATCGGGGCTGCGGACCATGCCAAATCGCACTACCGGATACACACATTTCTTTATGGTGTACGGCGCAGAGGTGGTACTGCCCTGCGACATCATTCATGACTCACCTCGCGTGCGCATGTACGAAGAGAAAGAAGCCGAGCTAGATCGGTAGGACAGTTTGGACGCCCTTGAGGAGGAGCGTGATGCGGCAAAAGCCCGATCCGCATTCTATCAACAACAGGCTCGACGATATCAAAGCAGAGAAGTACGGGCCAAAACTTATAATGTTGGCGAACTCGTTCTACGCCTACCAGAGAAGAAAAAGGACAAGCTAAAACCCAAATGGGAAGGTCCCTTCATTATTGACAAAGTTCTGACTGGTGGAGCGTACCGTTTGCGGGATGCATCAGACAATCGACTCGAGCCAAACCCATGGAACGCGGCCAGACTCCGAAGGTTCTACGCCTAGCGCTGGACTCTGTGTTCGTCTCCTTACCTCCGTCAATTTTATATATATATATATATATATATATATATATATATATATATATATATATATATATATATATATATATATATATCTGTGTGTGTGTGTGTTATATATTTTTCTGTCTTTCTTCCTTTTCTTCGCAACCTTCAAAGGTTAAACTGTGTCTTGATTGCACAATTTGTACGTACTAAGCGCGCTCATTATACCTGGGGGCTTCTTATACAGAAGTTGAATATAATTATGATCCAGGCTCTATGCCTGTCGCACATGTGTTATTTTTACACATGCACCTTTTCTGTGCCATTATATGCATCGATATGACTTAAGTTTTGGCCAAGTTGGGTTTCCTGGCTCTTGTGTTTATGCCCTACGTCCCCTTTAATTCGGCTAGGGCATAAGGGGAGCACCTCTACGATTGTTACTCCCGGGTCAGCCAGACATGTACCTCAGACTAGGTGAAGAGGAAAGCTAGCGTTCTTAAGGGAATATTCGATAGGCGAACAAAGGATGACAATTTTACTTATTAGAATACATGTCCCCAGATGTTTATATCCTGCGTCTCTTGTTGCAGTTCGGACATCCACATTAATGCATGCATCCCCAAGGAAAGGAACCCTTAACGGAACTATTCTCCCTAGAAGAAATTTCTTACTATCCATGTAATATAACATAACTAGTTGGGTACTTGTCTGTTCAAGCACTTATGACCCCTACGCCTGGTTTCCACGCGTACCCCGGTTTTTACGTAACTGAGCGGGTATTTGGATACACTCCGGACTTTCGGGTCCAGAGGTCGAAGCAAAAAGGTCCGCCATGACAAATGATTTACAATCCGGCTAGGGACAATATATGTCACCCGAAATACAAAGTCACTTAGATTGATTAAATTCTTCTTCTATACCATCCAATAGGCTGTCTAGCCTACAATCCTGTTGAGAATACTTTGCGGCTAATTTCACCTGGTACTACACCAAGTTGACGGGGATCTCTTTCCCGTCAGGTCCTACAGGTCCGACCTCGGCCATATGGTTCGGGTCAACCTTGGTATATCGAGTCATCACCTTGGCCCAGGCTTCCCTTGCACCTTGTTGGCAGGAAGATATCTTCCATAATCGGAAGCGCCGCCGTGCTCCCTTGAGTATGTCTACAAGCTCTCCCATGCCTCCTGGCAGGGAGGCGGACGGCCACAAGGCCTGGGCAAGGTCCTGCATCACCTGCCGAACTCGTTTGTGCAGTTGTGAGAGCTTTGGCAGAAGATCTCCTGCAGACCCGGGCATCTCCTCTCCGGGACGGCCCGTCAGCATACCTACAGATATAGCTCTGTTAGCTGGTTTCTTTGCCGAACTCTATAGGAGTTCACTCAAGCACTTACTAAAAATACTGCATCGAAGCCTTTCATTCTCCTTTACGGGGTCAGCCAGCTGGGCCCGAACATCCTTCAGTTCAACATCTAGCTGGGTATTGACATCTTGGAGATTGTTTTTCTCCTGCCTTACTTGTGTAAGCACGCGCTCGCCAGCCTTCAGCTGTTGTTGAGCATGTTGCTGCTCCGGATTCACTCCGGGATCATATGCAGAATATATTGATTAGATTAGCACGCACGCCAAATATTAACTGGTACATCTCGTTCTTTTCGATAGGAACAAGGGTTACCAGATGGGGCCTTCTGGGACTCCTCCATTTTGGCAACTGCGGCCCGTAGCTGGGCTTTGCACTCCTCCAGCTCTTGAGACAACTGGGTATTCTTCTCAGTAAGAACCTATGCAAATAATGATCCTTAAATAATTATCAGATTTTCTTACCCGTATATCCTTTACATACTGGTCCGTGGCTCTGGCAAGACCATTTTGAGCAGCTCGGATGTATGCGTCCCCCGAGTTGAAGGCATCAAATGCCTCTTTAGAAAAACCAGGGTCGCGGAGTACGGCCCGGCGACACCTGTGCTTCATGGCACTCTCCACTTCGGAATTTGTGGCGGACTGCCTATCCGCATCCTCGGTAGGAGGAATATCCGGCGTTGTCCCCACGTTAGCATCTGCTTCCAAGTCCAGCTCTGGAGCCCGGCTGGTCGAGGCATGGCCGGCAGGCTCTCCGGATACGGTCCGGCGAGCGTTTTTCCTGGTTTTAACCATGGACGTCATTATATTTTAAAGACAATAACCACGGAGCAGGGTTCTTTTTCATACCTCTACGACGGCATCTCAGTCCTGACCGCCTTCCTTTTATGCCTACCCGGTTTCGGTGCCCCTTGTTGAGTCACTGCAGGTTCGGCATGGCGTCCCGAGGGCCTTCCCTGCAAGGCATCATACGTGTGCGGTGGGTGAAGTGCGAAAAAGGGGATCCTTCTCAGAAGTTGGGACTCCGGTTTTTACTTACATGCGATGCAGGCAACAGTCCAGGATAATCGGCGGTGATGGCCAAGGGAGTCCTGGATTAGGGGGTCCTCGGACAGACGGACTATATCCCTTGGCCGGACTGTTGGACTATGAAGATACAAGATTGAAGACTTCGTCCTGGGTCCGGGTGGGACTCTCCTTTGCATGGAAGGCAAGCTTGGCTGTTCGGATGTGTAGATCTCCTCCCTTGTAATTGACTTTGTGTAACCCTAGCCCCTCCGGTGTCTATATAAACCGGAGGGTTTTAGTCTGTAGGACAACAACAATCATACCATAGGCTAGCTTCTAGGGTTTAGCCTTTCCGATCTCGTGGTAGATCAACTCTTGTAATACTCATATCATCAAGATCAATCAAGCAGGAAGTAGGGTATTACCTCCATTGAGAGGGCCCGAACCTGGGTAAACATTGTGTCCCCCGGCTCCTGCTACCATCTGCCTTAGACACACAGTTCGAGACCCTCTACCGGAGATCCGCCGGTTTTTACACCGCCATTGGTGCTTTCATTGAGACTTCCACTGTGTCATCACCATAAGGCTCGATGGCTCCTTCGATCATCGGCAACGATGCGATCCAGGGTGTGGTTTTTCTCCCCAGACAGATCTTTGTATCCGACAGCTTCGCACTGCGGGCCAACTCGCTTGGCCATCTGGAGCAGATCGAAAGCTATGCCCCTGGCCATCAGGTCAAGTTTGGAAGTTTGAACTATACTACCGACATCGGCGGAGACTTGATCTTCGACGGATTCGAGCCCATGTCAGGTGCGCCGCACAGTCTCGACGGGCATGACTTAGCTCTACCGCCAGACAGTGTTTGGGAGATCACACCTATGGCGACTCCGGCCCTTGATCAGGAGAAGATCGCGCTGTCCGAGGACGGGTGGATGGACCCTGCCCCAGAGGCCGCATACTGACTTCACCTCCTACGAGACCTGTGTTGCTAGACCTTTGGATTCCTTCCCGGCCACGGTCTCCAAACCGCCTGCGTCCGTACCTATCAAATCTGATTGGGCGCCGATCACGGAGTTTTCCTCCGCGGATATCTTTCAGCACTCGCCCTTGGGCGATGTGCTAAATTCATTAAGGTATCTCTCCTTGGCAGGAGGCCCTTGGCCGAACTGTGTGTCAGCTCGAGTGGGAAGCGGACGACAAGAAATTCGTTCCCCACCCACCACCCACTTAATAGCCAATGTCAGCGACTTAACCAACATGCTTGATTTTGGATCCGAAGACATCGATGGTATGGATAACAATGCGGGAAACGAACAAGAACCACCGCCAGCAGGGCGCTAGACTGCCACTTCATCACATGATATATACATGGTGGATACACCCCAAGAAAATGATGACTAGGAACGGGAGGAAGCAGCAAAGGACAATGCCCTCGAGAAGCAACCAAAGCGACGACGTAAGCGCCGCTCCAACTCCCACCCCGGCAAAAACAGCGATAACAGTGCAAGAAAGAGTAACATCCCGGTCGACCCCAAAGGAGACAACGACCACATGAACCCAGCGGTGGAGCAGGGTGAACCAGTGGAAGGCAAACATAGTACGGAGCGCAAGAAGGCTGGTTATATACACTAGTCAACAACCCATGCGCCCGCACAGGCTAGCTATTGTTGTGAAGCCATGAATAGCAATCCCTCTGTTCCGACTACATATGGATGTATATAGACATATTTTATAGTGTAGATTCACTCGTTTTGCTCGGTATGTAGTTTGTATTGAAATCTCTAAAAGGTCTTATGTTAGGAACGGAAGGAGTAGCAACTAAAAGCATTTATTGATGGAACATGGTCATATTTTCATTTCCTGTTGGAACATGTTTAAATTTTGAATGAGAAAAAAATCTATGCATGCACAAGTGAAAGAATAGAAAACATGTAGGTGTTGGCACAGACCATTGATCTAAAGGATATGCTAGATGTACATCTCAAGATATATTATGATGTACATAAGATAAGTAGTAATAACTGAATCTTTATGAATGAATAACCTAAATGAAGTACTTTCCAGAGAAGCCATGCAGGAGTTCCTTATAGTATTAATGAACTTCTATTCCTAATTGACAGAAGTACGCTCCAAGAAACATCATGTGTACATGGCAGAATGCAGACGAAAAATGCAGTCCTGATAACTATTAAAAAAGCTTCTATTCATGAAGTCTTGCAAATCCAGTCCGATAACTGGACATGGCATACATGACACTATGACATGAAGTAAATATTAGACATAACATAAAAAGACAAATCATTGGAAAGGTTGGATAGTTTAATGATTACAACCCAGGCAAAATCCTTATATTGTCAATGATAGTCAATAGTTCATAATTGTGTAGGGGAGTCTTGCATAAAAAATTACTTGCAAAGAACAAATGTAAGATGATAATGTGGGAACACTAAAAACAGAAAGCTTTGTGCAGCAACATAGCTGAAACATTAGCGAACATGAGAGGGGCAGCATTTTGGCCTGTCCATTTTTCAGTCTTGAACATCAAGGAATCGGTGACCCCTTCCCCACTGTAACGCCCCGGACACACCCGCCGATGGTCGTTACTCCTGGCGGGATCTAGACTGGCCCCACAGATCAATACTAGTCTTTTCTGTGCACTTTGTCCTCACTCGTGCGCACCCGGGAGAAACTTCCCGGTCGGTCACCCATCCTGACACTACTCCAAGCTAAGCACGCTTAACTTTGGAGTTTTGTCCGAATGGGCTCCCGAAAAAGAAGGAATTCCTTATTGATATAAGTAGTCTATCATCCCTAATAATCCAGGCCATCACATACACCCCCACTCAGAGGAACCAACGTCCTCGTCGGGCCACAGGAACGTTCCCTCTTGGCACAAACGTCTGTGCTTCCAGTCCGGTACATGTGCCATGCCGGGTGCCACGACGGGTCACAAACGTCATGAACAACATGACCACACACCTGTCCGCAACCATCCGTGTAACCGCGAGGGTCGGCTCTGATACCAACTTGTAACGCCCCGGACACACCCGCCGGTGGTCGTTACTCCTGGCGGGATCTAGACTGGCCCCACAGATCAATACTAGTCTTTTCTGCGCACTTTGTCCTCACTCGTCCGCACCCGGGAGAAACTTCCCGGTCGGTCACCCATCCTGACACTACTCCAAGCTAAGCACGCATAACTTTGGAGTTCTGTCCGAATGGGCTCCCGGAAAAGAAGGAATTCCTTATTGATATGAGTAGTCTATCATCCCTAATAATCCAGGCCATCACACCCACCCCGTGTTGTGAACTCATCCCAAAAACTTGACAGAGCTAATCGTCAAATTCCCTCTGAGGGACGCCACTTCTTATCCCGTCCCCTTGGTAAAAAAACCTGGACACATATAAAATTGTTGAGATCTGTCTGAAGGACCACCAACAGAAAAGGATTATTTATGTGATGTAGTAATTGTAAGGTGTACGACTTCTGGTAATACGATAGTCTCTTGGTGATATTTGCAAATTACAGGATAATATTACCGATTCCATTGAAGTGTCGGCTATCCGAATTATCAATCAATTAAATCGAACATGTAAAGAGAGGAGTTAATCATACGTACAGAAGTTGAGAGTCGCGTCAGACGTCCAATAACGTGTTTGTTTTATTTACTTTCTAATAATAATTTGACATCTGCACCAGCAATGTTTTGTACTAAAATCCATCCTTTGTGTTTAATTTACTTTCAGAAATTAAAAAACTATTGCAGGGCAGCTACGTGTTGTTTCGCCTGCTGTATCCCTTCTAGAGAGAAGAAGAGATTGACATATGCCTGTCTAAGACCAACATCAGAATCACAAATCACAATGCTCCCTCTTCTAGAATTTGGTCCATTGCAAGAATCGGACTTTTCTGTTCATAGAAAAAATGAGTAAAAGCGTATATAAATCAAACAAACAATATTCTTCTTGTCATATAAGATGCTTCTCATCTTCCATCACTCATGCTCATGTACTTTAGAGTAGGTTTCAGATTTCTATTACAACTTCATAATACATTATAAGTTTATAACTATTTCCATAATTGTCAGACACGTAACAAACCTACTCAAGGGTGAGCTTCTAATTATATCCATTTTCTAATATAATATACATGAACGCGCTATGACCTTAGGGGATAGACCATGCCCAGAATTCATTATGCAAGAAAGAGCTATTAAAACATTATGCAAACCATTCACCTTTGCAACAACAGCTACCTAAAGAGATTATGGCCTTACAAAAGAGAGCACACTCAGCTCGTTCTGCAAGAAATACCTATGAAAACAACATCCAAGCCATTGAATGTATTATTAAGAGAGAATATACCTTTTAAGACTAATTTCGGAGAAATCACTTTGTTTATTTTCTTTCTGCATCCATCACTGTTGATTGGTAACCAAATATATGGTAACCTATTCTTATAATTTCAAAACTGTGTTCTCAAGTATGAGCAGAGATACATCAGTTTCTGAACTTCACTAGTGCAATATCAAGTTAGAACATATGGTCATTGCCGGTTAAATTGGAAACCTTTTGTACAAAGGTCTGACATAGTAAATGTCAGCATAACATTCTTATTTGGACGTCATGCCACATGTATATATATCTAGCATATGGATCAAACGGTAAAGAAAGATCATGTTGCTCACCTGAGATGTGAAACTTGTTTACGGCCAACACATAGGATGATGGTTGTGTAAACCTGGCGTCTATGATGCAAATTTCATCCATTGCCATTGTTTCCTATGGAGACACGGAGGCGCAAAATTGATATCATCCAGCAAAGACGATATGGGGAGGTAGAGGCAGCTTATCCACCATGCACTGGGACAGCCAAATCAGAGGCAGGTCGCTGATTCAACTTCTTGCCAAATCTAGGAGCAGGCGACATCATTGCCACCAAGAAACACATAGGGAAAAAGCGCTCGGCCCCAGTTGGCGCACCGGTTGTAGAATTGCACGGGGAGGTGAGCCTTACGCGCATGATGGAGTCGTACCATAGGGAGGAAACAACGGTGGGGCGTGAGATGAGAGATTAGAAGGGCTGCAGATAGGGAGGGCGCGAGATAGAGATGAGAAGGGCTGCATATCGGGAGGAGACAAAGATAAGGAGGTGCTGTAGATTGGGAGGAGACGCCTCAAATCTAGGAGAGGGCGTTCAGATTTCTTTTTTTAAGGAAAGATGTCCTTTTATGTGGAAACACAGAGAGACCAAAGGAGGAAGACTCCGGTACGTGGTAATATATGAAATCACGTCCTACTTTTCATCTAATGGCTACATATACATCTTATATTAATCAAACGGCAAAAATTCCTTCATTCTAAGGATTACCGTGGTGCTTTGTATGGTGCCTCCAGTTAGTAAATATAAGATACATAAAACGGCCGCAGAGGAGGCATCATAATACTTTCATGCAAAAGTATAAACATAGCCTTTATAATTCAAAGAATATTGTTTTTACAATTGGGACACATGTCACTCGAACATGATACTCTTCGAGCACTGTGTCTCTATTAACCGAGTGCCTTCTAGGACTTCTCCTAAATAGTACTCGGGCGAGACATGGCTTATAGCCGGACCCTGGGTTGCAATAGCGGTAGCATCCATCTCTACCCAGTATGTCTTAACACGGGCAAGAGCCATCCGCACACCCTCTATGCACGCAGACCTCTTTACGGCATCGATACGCCGCACAACACCAAAGAATTGTTGCACTAAACCAAAATAACTATTCGGCTTTGGCCCTTCCGGCCAAAGATGGTCCACGACAGACCACATAGCAAGCCTGGACAACCTATGGAGCTCCGCCCACTCGGCCATTTGCTCATTTAAGAGCAGTGGACGCGTCGGAGCACTGAATTGCGACCAGGACAACTTCTCTACTTCATGATCTTCTTGACCTTTGAAAAACGCAGTTGCATCAGCAGCACTCATTGCCAAGTCCACATACGTGTCTGCAGCACTCCATAATCGATCCATAAGGACATACTTCAGATCTGCGAACTTCATCCGCAACAAAAAGGCCTTCCCAGCCGTGATATCTCCGGCTTGACGGAGCTCCTCCTCTACCGCTCTGATTTTAGCACGGGTTTCCTTGGCTGCCTCCACGGCTCTCTTCAGGTCAGCCGCTCTCACTTGGCTTTCCTTTTCAAGAAGCTCATATCGGCCGGCGGCCTCTTTCAGCTCAACAGCCATCTTGGCTATTTTTATCTTTGCTCTTGCGATGAGTAGCCTGTTCGGCTCTTAAGTCTTTGACCACCTTCAGGGCGGCCGCATCACTTCTCCTGGCTTGTTCCTTGGCTCGGGCAAGTTCCGCCTGAAGGGTCTCCATGATGGCAGGTCCATCTGCAGTCACAACATACATTAGATACTAGCATCATGCTCCTCTTAATATCTGTTGACCACCCGAAAATACATACCCTGTGCCTCGTCAAGCCCCTTGTTCACAAGCGCAATGTCGGCATCTGCCGCGTCAAGTTGCCGGCTTAGTCCGGCAAGCTCGGCAGTCCGGCCAGCCACCGGACCGTCAGCCACCGGACTTGGGATTATGATTCTCTGTTTGCCGCCTCTCGACAGCAACTAGAGTCTCAGGGGCTACTATCGGTATAGAGCACACCTAGCGAGTGCGGTACCGTCAAAAATTTATATATTACTTTGCATACCTCAAAGCCTCTTAGTAGGCTCGCAAAAGCTTCATGCAACCCACTTTTGGCGGATGAGATCCTCTCGATCACAGTACCCATTAAGGTACGATGCTCCTCTGAGATTGTCGCTTGCTCCAAAAGATTCATCAGTGCGTTCGATTGTGCACCGGACAATCCCAGACTCTTTCTGTCGCTCCCCTTAGGAGTCGACTACTCCGGACTTCAGGTAGCCGAAGGGATACCTTCTGGCCTTGGCGGATCAGGAGAAATCCTTCGTGATCACACCTCAGGGTCATCCGCCCCAGGAGGCGGGGAGACAAGGGGAGGCGTTTCGCTCTCCATCATCTCCGGAAGAAGATCCCCCGAAGACGAACTCTGTCGGGAAGGGCTACGATCCGGACTGCAAGACATACATCTTGATTATTGTCCGCGGAGATAAGCCAAAATATATTTACCAAAAGTACTTTTGTTCACTTGCACTAGTAGAAAAAGGGTCAAATGTGAAGCACATTAGTGCCGGTTTGAATTTGAGCCGGCACTATGAGACCATCAGTGCCAGTTCCAACGGCTAGGCGGGCGGGCATCATTAGTACCGGTTCGTGGGCAACCTTTAGTAGCGGTTCATGCCACGAACCGGTACTAATGAGTCCAGTAAGGCTGTGGTCAGGCTGGGGCCCCACGAAGACCTTTAGTACCGGTTCATGGCATGAACCGGTACTAGAGTTTCTTAGTAAGCTGATTTTTAGTCCCACCTCGCCAAGAGAGAGGCAGTATGAGCAGTTTATAAGCCGTGCGTGCAGAGACAATGACGAAGAGGTGCAATGCTCACCTGCACGTTGATTAGCTTCAAGCCTTTCGGAATAGCATAGATTGCACTAAGCTATGTGCAGTGCAGTCTACACTATTCCGAAAGGCTTGAAGCAAATTAACCAGCATTGCACCTCTTTCTTTTTTTAATGAATTATTTGAACTCCGGACTTCTTTTGTGTTCAGTATGCAGCATTCAAAGCGACGTCATCAATTTCCAACATGTTCTGACATCATTTGTTGTTTTCCGTTCATTTACCTAATTGTTTAGAGAGCTAAATGACCGTGAAATTAAAAATCACTACAAAATAAACTCTGAAAATGTTGAAAATTGGCATGGTATCATCATTTCACCCGCATAGCATGTGCGAAAGAGTAGAGAGGGTCACGGCAAAAACTGGACGCACTTCGTGTACAAATTGGACAAACTCTTTCGGAGTATCAGGGTTTCGGACGAGAACTCATCTGTTACACGGGCACTTCAATGTTTTTTAAACTTATTTGAACTTCGGACTTCTTTTGTGTTCAGTATGCAGAATTCAAAGCGACGTCATCAATTTCCAACATGTTCTGACATCATTTGTTGTTTTTCAGTCATTTACCTAATTGTTTAGAGAGCTAAATGACCGTGAAATTGAAAATCACTATAAAATGAACTCTGGAAATGTTGAAAATTGGCATGGTATCATCATTTCACTCGTATAGCATGTGCGAAAGAGTAGAGAGGGTAACGGCAAAAACTAGACGCACTTCGTGTACAAACTGGACAAACTCTTTCGGAGTATCAGGGTTTCGGACGAGAACTCATCTGTTACACGGGCACTTCAATGTTTTTTAAACTTATTTGAACTCCGGACTTCTTTTGTGTTCAGTATGCAACATTCAAAGCGATGTCATCAATTTCCAACATGTTCTGACATCATTTGTTGTTTTTCGGTAATTTACCTAATTTATTAGAGAGCTAAATGACCGTGAAATTGAAAATCACAACAAAATGAACTCTGAAAATGTTGAAAATTGGCATCGTATCATCATTTCACCCGCATAGCATGTGCGAAAGAGTAGAGAGGGTCACGGCAGAAACTGGATGCATTTCATGTACAAACTGGACAAACTCTTTCGGAGTATCAGGGTTTCGGACGAGAACTCATCTGTTACACGGGCACTTCAATGTTTTTTAAACTTATTTGAACTTCGGACTTCATTTGTGTTCAGTATGCAGCATTCATAGCGATGTTATCAATTTCTAACATGTTCTGACATCATTTGTTGTTTTTCGGTCATTTACCTAATTGTTTAGAGAGCTAAATGATCGTGAAATTGAAAATCACTACAAAATGAACTCTAAAAATGTTGAAACTTGGCATGGTATCATCATTTCACCCGCATAGCATGTGCGAAAGAGTAGAGAGGGTCACAGCAAAAACTGGACGCACTTCGTGTACAAACTGGACAAACTCTTTCGGAGTATCAGGGTTTCGGACGAGAACTCATCTGTTACACGGACACTTCAATGTTTTTTAAACTTATTTGAATTCTGGACTTCTTTTGTGTTCAGTATGCAGCATTCAAAGCGACATCATCAATTTCCAACATGTTCTGACATCATTTGTTGTTTTTCGGCCATTTACCTAATTGTTTAGAGAGCTAAATGACCGTGAAATTGAAAATCACTACAAAATGAACTCTGAAAATGTTGAAACTTGGCATGGTATCATCATTTCACCCGCATAGCATGTGCGAAAGAGTAGAGAGTCTAACGGCAAAAACTGGACGCACTTCATGTACAAACTGGATAAACTCTTTCGGAGTATCAGGGTTTCGGACGAGAACTCATCTGTTACACGGGCACTTCAATGTTTTTTAAACTTATTTGAACTCCGGACTTCTTTTGTGTTCAGTATGCAGCATTCAAAACGACGTCATCAATTTCCAACATGTTCTCACATCATTTGTTGTTTTTCGGT
>NC_041382.1:33391833-33393166 GCF_002162155.2 Triticum dicoccoides
CAACATGTTCTGACATCATTTGTTGTTTTTCGGTCATTTACCTAATTGTTTAGAGAGCTAAATGACCGTGAAATTGAAAATCACTACAAAATGAACTCTGAAAATGTTGAAACTTGGCATGGTATCATCATTTCACCCGCATAGCATGTGCGAAAGAGTAGAGAGGGTCACGGCAAAAACTGGATGCACTTCGTGTACAAACTGGACAAACTCTTTCGGGGTATCAGGGTTTCGGACGAGAACTCATCTGTTACACGGGCACTTCAATGTTTTTTAAACTTATTTGAACTCCGGACTTCTTTTGTGCTCAGTATGCAGCATTCAAAATGACGTCATCAATTTCCAACATGTTCTGACATCATTTGTTGTTTTTCGGTCATTTAACTAATTGTTTAGAGAGCTAAATGACCATGAAATTAAAAATCACTACAAAATGAATTCTGAAAATGTTGAAACTTGCAATGGTATTATCATTTCGGAGTATCAGAGTAGAGAGGGTCACAAAAAAACTACTTGGAAATAAATAGAAGAAAATAAATAAAGAAGAAAAGAATAAAACTATATAAAAAATTACTCAAAAATAAATAGAAGAAAATAAATAATGCAGAAAAGAAAAAAACTACATAAAAAATTACTCAAAAATAAATAGAAGAAAATAAATAATGCAAAAAAGAAAAAATTATATAAAAATTTTGTTGGGGCGCTGCCTAGTGGGCCTGCCAGACCTAGGGTGTGTAAATGTAGGCCCAGAAGGGCCAACAGACTCACAGGGCAGTGCGCCCTAGTTAGGCCCAGAAGACAGACATATAGAGAAGCTCGAAGGAGCAGCCGCTGCTGGGTTTATAAACCAGTGCGGCTTCCCTTCGCTCGGCGAGGTGGGACTAAACATTGTGCACGCCGATGGCAGCGCACAACCATTAGTACCGGTTGGTGGCTCCAACCGGTACTAATGATGGGGCCTTTAGTACCGGTTTGTGGCACGAACCGGTACAAAGGGGCCGTTTCCCGCCAATTGGCCTAGCGAAAATTGGCCTTTAGTACAGGTTGGTGGCTCCAACCGGTACTAAAGGCCCCTCCTATATATATGGCACTTACGAAAAATTCAGTTTCATCGACCACTTCTTCTCGATCCAACTTCTTCGCCGCGCCCGGCGCCCATCGCGCGCCGCCTCGCCGCCCCCGCCGCCCATCGTCGCCGTCACCATCGTCGCCCCCGCCACCCGTCGTCGCCGTCACCGACGTCTCCCCCGCCACCCGTCATAGCCGTCACCGTCACCGCCGTCGCCACCGCCACCCTTCGTCGCCGTCACCGCCGTTGCCCCCGCCGCCCCTC
>NC_041382.1:33393953-33416187 GCF_002162155.2 Triticum dicoccoides
TAATATAACTAGTTTATTTTTAGTAAATGCTTAGTTGAATTAATACAACTAGTTTATTTAGTTGAATTAGTAGAACTAGTAAGTGTTTAATGTTTCACCAATATATGAACATATGTTAGATATTAATGTCAAATGTTAGATGAATTAGATATAAATTATATGTTAGATATATATTTAATTTAGTTATATGAGATTTCATTATCTAATTAATATTTTATTATATATAACTAGCTACCTTATTTTTAGTAAGAAAATAAATAGAACTAGTTTAGTTGAATTAGTTGAATTAATTAATTGAACTAGTTCAATTAATTAGGTATATTTTTCGTAAGTGCTTAGTTGAATTAGTTCAATTAATTAGTTGAACTAGTTGAATTAACAGAATTAGTTGAATTAATAAAACTAATAAGTGTTTAATGTTTCACCTATGAACATAGGAATGCCGTCTGACGACGAACACAATTTCATTATGTGCGAATACTGCAAAGACCAGCGTGGCCTGTGCGGCAAAAAATTTCTAGTTGATGATAGACGCTTCAGCATCAAGCTGGATGAGAACTTCGAAGTGGATACAGTAAGTCACAAAGTCTTTTTTCATAATTAAGCATGACTTATGCTTTATTTGCTTCAACTTTTAATTTTAATTTTTCACTATTCTACTAGCGTATCCCCTGCCATGCAAGAATTTTTGTCTTGGATAAGATAGGTTTCAGTCCTAACGAAACTATGGAGGTAAAAAGAGTTTACTTGAAGACCGAGCATGGTTATACCTTCACGTCAAATTATACAATGCAGACACATACACCTATTTTGAATGCAAAACTTGGCAAGCACTATGCAAGGCTTATGCATTTGAGCCTGATATGGTTATCACCTTTGATATTCGTCCAGAAGATGATATTGAAGGTAATACAGACATCTGGGTCGATGCGCAGACGCCTCCAGTTCTACCATTATGTGAGTTTCTCAACCATATTTATGTCTTCGATATGAGATTATTTGAACCAGTTGAATAATTAATAGATCTCAATTTATATTGACAGCTTACTTCCAATCAAGCAAACATGTCCGGCGCTTGGTAGACAGGACCGTCCATTGTCCCGGGGCTGAACTAAAGTGCGAGGGACAAGTCATTATGTTTCATGGCTTGAGGATCTTGATGCTGTCAAGACAAATTTCTTTCCTGCACTTAGAAATGTAAGTACTCAAAACGTGCGACCAATAGTGTTCGTACTGAACTACGGTCACATATATTTAGGAAAGATGGTAAGATTTCTACTATTTCTCCTCAGTGCATCTTTTGCATACATTTTTTTAAGCTAAACTTCATTGCTAAGTATGTTACTGTATGATGTTCTTCAACAGGGACTCCCGATGAATGTTGTGCCTGATTGGATCGAGACTAAAGGTACCATGAATATTGTTAGCTTACGGCCAAGATATCCTACAATGCACTTTGGTGCATTCAGGATTTCTAATAGCGAGGAATGCTTAATAGTAAAAGATTGGAGCAAAATTGTGAACGATCACAGAGAAGTACTAGGGGGTAGCAATCAGAAGCGCAACCCACGATTAGGAGACAGGTTCATCTGCATGCTCCAATATGATGAATCAGCAAAGCTATACATGTTCTATGCTATTTTACCTGAGAGAGAGCAGCAGGAGTGATTAATTAGCTAGTTCATGCTCTTAGTACTTGTCCTCTCATGTCCGTGTTCTTCGTCCTGAACTTAATCTCAAAGAGTGATTTGCTTTTGTGGTGTTATGAACACTTATAATATCATTACCATGTTGAACTCGATGATATCTTTGCTATGAAAACCGTTGGTGATGATATATATGATGCAAGAGTTTTTATATTAATATGATGATGATGATGATGATGATGATGATGAGTTATTATATCATTTATGAAAGAAACTGCATATTAGTTTCAACTGGATGGATTCTAGCTAAGTGATCAAGTATATGCCATATCCATGTTACCTCGATCACTTAAGTAGGTGATCAAGTATATATAATATGGATATGACATATACTTGATGACTTAGCTAGGATCCACACATCGAGTCAAACTAATCTGCGGTACATTCACTAAATTAAATTGAAAACACAAAATTAAAGTAAAAATAAAAAATAAAACCAAAACACACCCAAACATTTAGTACCGGTTGGTGTTACCAACCAGTACTAATGTCCTACGCGCCCACGGAGCTGGATCGTGCCACGTGGTTGCCCTTTAGCACCGGTTTGTATTGAACCAGTACTAAATGGGGGGGCTTTAGTGCCCAGAATTTAGTGTCGGTTACCGAACTGACACTAAAGGCCCTTACGAACCAGTGCTATTGCCCGGTTCTTCACTAGTGTTACAGCTCGGTGGAGGGTTGATTCCCTTGCGGGCACTGGGCGATAAGGACGCCCTCCGAGGCAGGGCCTCCTGGCGAGGGTTTCTTCTCTCATTTGGAAACCTTTGTTTCCAAGTCTTCAGGAGCAGTCCTTTTCCTTCCTTGGGAAGAGGGAATTTCGGATTCTTCTCCCCGATTATACTCCTTCGTGGAGGTACTAATTCCCCCGGTTTGGATGAGTAATACGTGAGGCTCTCTTTCGGCTTCTTCGTCTCTCCTTTTATCTCCCCCCTAGGGAACTTGATAAGGTGTGTACTCCAGCATCCTGGCTAGTATAGGATCCGGTGAGCCCTCGGGAAGGGGGGCCGAACACCTGATCATCTTTGCCTTTCTTACCCAATCCTGGCCAAGAGCAATTCTTTCAGAATTATGTTATAGCAGATGAAAAGACATTGTGTTCAGTCATGGAAATGCTTACCTGGTGAGGGAGTCCTGGATTAGGGGGTGTTCGGGTAGCCGGACTATACCTTCAGCCGGACTCCTGGACTATGAAGATACAAGATTGAAGACTTCGTCCCGTGTCCGGATGGGACTTTCCTTGGCGTAGAAGGCAAGCTTGGCGATGCGGATATTCAAGATCTCCTACCATTGTAACCGACTCTGTGTAACCCTAACCCTATCCGGTGTCTATATAAACCGGAGGGTTGTAGTCCGTAGGCAATCAACTCCATATACAACAATCATACCATAGGCTAGCTTCTAGGGTTTAGCCTCCTTGATCTCGTGGTAGACCTACTCTTGTACTACCCATATCATCAATATTAATCAAGCAGGACGTAGGGTTTTACCTCCATCAAGAGGGCCCGAACCTGGGTAAAACATCGTGTTCCCTGCCTCCTGTTACCATCCGGCCTAGACGCACAGTTCGGGACCCACTACCCGAGATCCGCCGGTTTTGACACCGACATTGGTGCTTTCATTGAGAGTTCCTCTGTGCCATCGCAATCAGGAAGGATGCCTCCTCCCGTCTTTAAAGACGGCACCGTTGCTAAGGGAGCCTTGGCTGTCGGCCAAACTCTCTAGCTAGGTGGTTTCCTCATGACCGCCTGTTCGGCTGTTGCGCCGACGGTGACCTCTCGGGTCATCAAAAGCAACCTACACGTCGGCTCGGAGCTCGTCGAGCAGCTATATCCAATGGAGCTCTCTTCGGTAAATGAGCTCTTGGATCGCATCGCCGCCCTGGGGGTCCTACGGATTACGACCAGGTTGGGCTTAAACCCGATCTAAGAGAAATTAACTCCCCCCAAGTCACCCACCACGTTGCCGTGGTAGAGGCGCCGAGCGGCGACCCTTCATCTATTTTAAGGACTAGCTAAGTCTGAATTCCCGACTCCTCCAAGCCGGATACCCGTGGAGAGGAGGATGTAACTCAAGACCTGAGCTTAGGATTAGGCAACGGGCTAGATTCGTTGGACAACGTCCAAGAATCCGAACTTCAGAGTTCGGAAACTCTTCGGCATCTGAATCTTGGATTGGGTGAGGTTTCAGATTCAACGACACCCGCCCACCCGAACATAAGCGATCTCTCCCAAATTAGGCAGAGGCCCGAGGAAATAGTACATCATTACTGGGCCAGATTCCTCCTGGTTATGAACAGGATAAAGGATTGCCACGAGGGAGACGCAATCTCAATTTTCTGCAGCAATTGCACGGACGAGGGAATCCTTAACGCCGTAAGTCGTCGTGATATTACACGCTTCGCTGACTTGGCATCCATAGTTCAAAAATACTGTGCGATGGAAAGCGCCTGGAAAACCGAAATAAAATTTTGGGATAATCTGGCCTTGAATAGTAATCCCGTCCGAACTAAGAGGGTGCATCATCATAGGACACCCGGGATAAACACCAAAAAGCCAAAACCCTCTACAGGGCATGGAACCGTACTGGAAAGGTGGCTTGATGGACCCTGTAGAATCCAGAGTACAGAGGATGCCACACCAACTCACAGGCTTAGAGCATGTTGGATACTCCGGCAGGTGGCCAAAATTGGTGAGGACCTCTTAATTCTGGAGGCCGCAAAAAGCCAGCCCGAGGACACCCGTACCGTTCTTACAGTCTTCGAGACTTTCGCATCAAGCAGTATGCGAAAAAGAACACTCCGCAGCCTCGCCGAAGTCTATCAAGTTGCAACAATAAATCCATGGAGCGACACTGCTATTACCTTCAACGCAAGTGATGAACCTAGATTCTGAACAGCCCGAGCACCGGCCGCATTGGTCCTCAGTCCCATAGTGGACAGCTTTCGCCTCACCAAGGTGCTCATGGATGGAGGCAGCGGACTGAACCTCATTTATGAGGAAACCCTTCAAAAAATGGAAATAGACTGGAACCGCATCGAGCGAAGCAGCACAACCTTTAGAGGAATAATCCCCAGTCGGGAAGTGCGCTGCACAGGAAAAATCACACTAGATGTGGTGTTCGGCACGCCGGATAATTACAGGTCCGAAGAAGTCACGTTTCAGGTGGCCCCGTTCAAAAGCAGATATCACGCTTTACTAGGACGGGAAGCATTCTCAATCTTCCAAGCAATACCCCATTACGGGTACATGAAGCTTAAGATGCCCGGGCCGAACGGAATTATTACTCTAACTAGTGATCCGGACGTAGCACTCCGCGCCGAAAACAAGACGGCCGCATTAGCCCTTGAGGCACTATCCGAAGCCTTAGCGGCCGAGGAACTGACTACGCCGCGCTCCACGGTTAACAGGGATGATGTGATACTCGATAAGAGATCCAAATCCACATCCTTCAAGCCAGCTGACGAAATAGTCAAATTCCAAGTCCATCCAACGGACCCCAATAAAACAGCTTCCATCGTGGCACGACTGAACCCTGATGTAGACGCCGCACTGCGAGAGTTCCTACGAGAGAACTTGGACATTTTCACCTAGCACCCTTCAGACATGCCAGGGATCCCACGCAGGCTGGCCGAACATAGCTTAAATATCCTAAAAAGGATTCAAACCTGTCAAACAAGCCCTTCGGCGTTTTTCCGAACCCAAGAGACAGGCTATGGGAGAGGACCTAGCCAAGCTATTGGAGGCCGGATTCATTAGAGACATAAAACATCCAGACTGGCTAGCAAACTTGGTGATGGTAACAAAGAAGGACAAATCCTGGCGCCTGTGTGTCGATTTTAAAGACCTCAACAAGGCTTGCCCAAAGGATCCCTTCCCCCTCCCCTGTATCGATCAAATTATCGATGCCACCGCAGGACACGACTCATTGTGTTTCCTCGACGCATACTCCGGATACCATCCAATCAAGATGGCAGAATCAGACCAAGCCGCAACAGCATTCATCACACCATACGGCCCATTCTGCTTTAGCACAATGCCCTTCGGGCTGAAAAACACCGGCGCAACATATCAGCGCATGATCCAGACATGTCTGGCAAATCAGATCGGCAAAACAGTGGAGGTGTATGTTGATGATGTGGTCGTCAAATCAAGACATGTCGAATCTCTAGTAGACGACTTGAGGCTTACATTCGATAACCTCCGAAAATATGACATCAAGCTCAACCCGAAAAAATGCGTCTTCGGCATTCCAGCCGGAAAGCTCTTGGGCTTCATTGTATCCGGTAGAGGAATTGAAGCAAATCCAGCCAAGATCCGAGCTTTGTCACAATTGGATATCCCAAAGGACCTCAAACAAATACAAAAATTAACCGGATGCGTGGCGGCTTTAAGCCGCTTCATCTCCCGCTTGGGAGAAAAGGCACTACCCGTCTATCACCTCCTTCGGCGCACCGAACACTTCGAGTGGATGGAGGCCGCCATGGCCGGACTTGATGAAATAAAAGCCATATTGGCAACAAACCCAGTCCTGGCCGCGCCGAACACAGGCGAACCAATGTTATTGTACATTGCAGCAACACATCAAGTTGTCAGCGCAGTGCTCGTTGTCGAGCGGGAAATGGATGGACACAAATTCCCCCTTCAAAGGCCGGTCTACTACGTATCCACTGTCCTCACTCCATGCAAATCACGGTACCCGCATTATCAAAAGATTGCATACGCGGTATTCATGGCATCCCGAAAGCTACGACACTACTTTCAAGAGTGTTCCATAACAGTAGCCTCGGAAGTACCACTCAACGATATTATCAACAACCGCGATGCAACGGGACGGATTGCAAAATGGGCCATCGAGCTTCTCCCATTCGATATAACCTATAAGCCACGACGAGCTATTAAATCGCAAGTTTTGACTGACTTCGTCGCAGAATGGAAGGAGGACGAGCTCCTAAAGAGTACGGCACATATTCAAACTGGATTATGCATTTCGACGGCTCCAAAATGTTAGCCGGACTGGGGGCTGGCGTCGTCCTGACGTCCCCCACAGGAGACATAGTCCAATATGTGCTCCAAATCATGTACGTGGATTCCAACAAGTAAAATTAATTGGATTGCCACAGGCATGGATCGTGCTCATTGTTCTCTTTGTGCTTTTAGGCCAATGTTTGCATGATGGTTGGCTCACTGGTGGAGGTGTATAGCAATGGAACTTTGATACAGGTAGATCGTCCTTAACTCCTCTCCAAGGTCCTCTCGCCCTCCTCCTGTCACCTCCTTTCAATGGTTTGAGAGACAACATGTGATGTAATGGATGGTTTTCTTGGTTTAGAGTTATGGGAGGACCAGTTTACCAGAGATGAAGGAGAAACAGACGGAGGTGCAGATTGGTAGGATGTCAAATTAACAACAGATCAACTGCCCTAGGTAGGTCGTGATAAACTTTATAACAAGGAGGAGAGTATTTGCAACTGCCAGTGACACAGCATCATGAGGCTTTGAGCTGCGGCCAATGGCACACAAGTTCTATTCCATTGTTCTGTTCCTCCACTGTGTATTCTTAGTATCTTAAATTATGTGTACTCCTGCAAGGTCTCTCTGGAAACCAGGAATTTCTGTAGCTCTGATATTCATGTTTTCATATATTCTAATACTTTGATTCCGCCAAGGCAACATGGAGAAGTCGCCTTGCCCAGCCACAGCAGCAGCAACCGATGTTTGAGTCATCGATACCATATGGGCATAGACATCTACCATACAATTGAGCAGCACCTTGCACCCTCTACTCGGCTTTCACATGACTTCCACTGATCTCAGATAAGCACCTTGATCACCTTTTCCGCATCAGATCCATGTATACTATTTACTGATTTGATGTAGAAACTATCAGATTACGAGAGACTGTAAATCACATGGCAGACACTATCACGCAATCTACAATCACGGATGATGGGATTGCATTGCCAGAGCATTGTCCATCAATATATTTAGTAACCTTTCCAGGCGTTTGATTGGATGTAAAAACTCCAGTGTGATGTGTTTTTCCTTGGCCTGTGTCATTGGGTCATGTTGGTACTGGAGGATGCAGTATCGGCATGTATCATTGATTCAATTTTCGATTCATCAAAACTAATATGTGTCATGCACAAGAATATGCACGATGTAGTGGCTAGAGAGAGAGAGAGAGAGAGAGAGAGAGAGAGAGAAAGGGCTACGCGAGCAGTTCTGTCAAGACCCTCCGACCATACTTCTATGTTTTTGTACACCAACATTACTAAGCTTCTATCAGTCGTATCTTTAGTGTGTCCCTTTCCAATCACATGTGAGGCAATATAATTATTGACCAGTCATTCGATACATGGACCACCTATTTGCATGCACGTGCAAGATATTATAGTTTTAATCATTCATGCATTTATACGTTTCTTCTATTGTATGTCTATCGAGTGTCGATTACAGGTAAGGATTTTCAGAATCTTTTTATTGATGTCTACTTCTATATCTCTCATATGTCAAATTGCAGTACTTTTTTTATCTTGAAATTTCCGATTTCACAAACAAAAATATCAAATCCTTAGTTTCAAAGTAAACAATGGTCATCATAAACATGTGGCTATTTGGGGATTTGATTAAGTAGTGCTACTCAAAATTTTCAGTGGTGCATCCGAAAAATAATGTAAGTCATGCTACATCTACTCCACAATTTATTGTTCTATGGGGTGAAGCACGCAACTCCCAATATATTGAAGTTTGAAAAATAATCAGAACACTCCAATTTCCAAGTACTAATTTCATGTATACAGTGGAGGAAAGTTAGTTTGATATATTATGAATCAGGTTCAGAGTAAAGTTAGAGTAAATACCACGCATTTTTCCCTACAAAAATTATTTCCTACTCAAAGCCATCGTCCCTACATTTGTTAGGCTGAAGTACGACTAACATCATCAGTTCAGTAATGCTTTTGTGTGTAAGAGCTAAAAATTGTTGTTAACAAAAAGCAAGTCAGATAATATTTCTTTCATTTTTTCACAGCAAAAGGTGTATTTATTACCCTTACTCAAAAAGAACAGTTAATTATACATAGTCAGTTTAGTCCTTTTTCAAAATGACAGTCTGTAATGTATTCTGCATCCAATTGTCTGATTTTCTATATGGTTATATTTCTTCTCTTGCCGTTTTTGCACTATTTCACTTCCATGATCTGATTTGAATAGGTAACATTTTTGACCCGAACCAGCAGGACCTCGACTTTTGCATTATAGATGGCACTGGGGAACACTTTACAAAAGAGAAAAAAGAGACCAAAGTGGGAAAAGGAGCTACCGAAAGCACAAGCAACAGCCAACAGCTAGCAGGTTAGAACATTAGAGCAAGAGAAAGGAGGTCGACTTCATCCCTAATTATTTGCAAGATCACAGGAGGCTGCACGATCATGTCTTGCAACACTCTTCTGTTCTTCGCTTTCTTTTTTGACGAGGTAACATGACAGTGAAAAAAATCATGCTCATTTAGTTGATAGTTGCCTGTCAAGTAAGGATAGCACATGTATTATCTTGATTCCCTATCTCCGGGAAGTATATATTGTTCTATTTTTGTTACCCTGCATGTATATGAGTTATATAATTAAGTGTTATAGAGATTTTTTTTGAAACTGTCAACAAGGGGAAAGACTCCCCACCAGAACATATTTCATTTATTTTTTATTTTTTACAAACTAGACAAGGCCAGAAGTAAAGAAGTCCCTCAAGCAGGCGTGAACTCTGTCCTTCACCTTCTTAATGCGGTGAGACCACAGCGTGAGGTTCGTGATGATACCCTTAATTAAATCAATGTAGCATTTCAAGCATCACATATTTTACAGATGATAAGAAGAAATATAATTAGATTAAATACTAAAATATAATTTATTTTGACATCCACTAGGCTTGGCACCATTGTTGCAAAAGTTCTGAATGCTTACAAAGCTTATAAATGAGATAAAGGTTACTGCCAAAATTTCAAATGCCTTTATATCCAAAAGTAGTCATCATGGAGATTATATGATAACTGCAGCCCAAGTGAAAAACAGCTGGATTTATACTGACAACATCTACCGCTTTAGAGGAAAACATTATCCCATTACGCATGTAAAATTGTACTTACTATTGCATAGATTTTTTTTGCCATTAAGTTAAAATTTTAGATTCTGATGTTTAAAATTCATCTTACCTACTTCAATAAATTCTTGCAATTTTCAAGATTAAGCAATATTAAATGGTAGATTAAAATGTAGCATGCTTTATATTTACAGTTTTATGCCTACAAAGTATATATGCAGTAATGTATAATGGTATTCTTACTTATACATTTTTTAATGGAGAAATATCTAGCCCGCGCAGGTGCACCGGTTGATGACTAGTATATATAATGTGGTTAGAAGGGAAAACATAAATTGGACACAACATTACTTTTATAAGAGACCTGCGTTTTATACCCCACAGTAGGCATACTAACAAGTTCACACACAAATACAACAGAAAAGGTAAACATTCATATCAAACTCAGGTTCACAGGACACGTTCATATCCATAGCCAACATTAACAATCAACAACTCAAAAGATTCATATATACACAAGCTCAGCATATCTATGCACCCAAATGATTGATAGATCACACGACAATATTCATACATAATTTACAAAAAGATTCAGATATACACATGTTCAGTATGTTTATGCATCCAAATGATTGAGATCACAGCCAATATGATCCATGGACGAACTTTAATTGCCTAGGGTACAGACTACTAAATGGTGTTCAATCGGAGGTACTTCTTGCTAAAATTAGTTCTTGTACGAGTAAACTTTCGAGTACATAAGAGACAACACAGACAATCTGAATTTTGCTGGTAGGTTTATCCTCAAATAGTGGCCTTGTGCCGAGGGAGGTTTGAGCAATTTGGCCACTACTTTCATCCAACCAGTTTACTAGGTCATCTTGGTCATGTATCTCGACAAAATTCTACATTGAAGACGAGAAAGGAGGCGGTTGAGAAAATGAACCACCCAAATTTTTTGTGCAGTTCAACTGAAATGGAGCATCCTTGGTGTGCAGACTGATTAAGTGGTAGATGAATATACGCGTCAACCAACTTGTCT
The DNA here is from genome assembly GCF_002162155.2 of Triticum dicoccoides. Taxonomy (NCBI): domain Eukaryota; kingdom Viridiplantae; phylum Streptophyta; class Magnoliopsida; order Poales; family Poaceae; genus Triticum; species Triticum dicoccoides. The sequence continues at coordinate 33,404,795 of NC_041382.1, forward strand.
GGAATCTTTAGACTCCATGCCATATAGTTCGCTACCATATGTGCCGATAACCAAAAGGCACAAGTTGGGACCAAAGACTGGACTGCGTTTTTCTGGGCTATGCACCATGCAATATTTTTGGCGTTCACTCTCCTAACACTTGGAGTTTGACAATTTGTTGACGCCGATTTATACTCGAATGAATATAGGCACTTCTTGTCAAGATCGATGCTTGCCTGAGTGAACTTTGGAGTACATAGCAGCAGCATAAGTACCTGTCCATCTGATCATTTTGTGCAGTTCTACTGAAATCACCCGATGTAATGATTTGCCTGCGAGTTCAGGCTCCAAATTACTCCTTTATGAAATCGGCAAATAGTAGCACAATACCAAATTACCAATACATATGACAGGCACAATAATCAGGATAAAGACCAGTACCAACTTGTGTGAGGTAGCATATCAATTACTATTTCCTTTGACTGGAAGCCGAGATAAGCCAAGCGACTGACAGCAAAGGAAGAAAGCATGCGGAGTTTAGCGACTAACAGGAAAGGACGGAAGCTGTCGAGGCAATGAAGCACCCAAAGTTTTTGTGCAGTTCCACCAAAATCGAGCATCCCTGTTGGCACATATATTGAGAGAGTGAGATTACTGTAATAGTGGGACTAGTTTATGAAACATACACTAACAAATAGAAGCACCCTCATTATCTTAATGGGTAAAGTTAGCAACATAGTAGTCTTGCTTAAAGAGAGGTATTAGTTTATTTAATCAGTGCCAATTAGTTCAACTCAACACTCAAAGCATTGCCATTTATCATAGGTTGCAAAACTTTAACGTGCAAAGATAAAGGAGTTTATCATGACAGTAGCACGATACAAATAGAGATGACAGCAAACTAATATGGATGAAGGCCTTAGGCCCGTACCAACCTGAGAAAAAAAGCTTATTCATGTAGTCCCATAAGAGATGATAAAGCACTCACTAGAATCACAAAATAGTATATATTTTTGTGCACTTCAAATGTATGGTTGAAATCACTCTTGTTTGCCAGTGCTGAGATTATATCAAAAGATTATCAAGAACTTCCAGCAGAGTTAAAGCACTGGCTGGCATACAGTTCATTGTATTGTCTTGTGTAGTTCCATTTAATGTATGATTGGCACAACATGATCCCTGTTTGCACAAGTAGGAACAAGGTGAAACCTTCATTAGCTTAGTGAGAAAAGATAGGAAGACATTAGCATATTACTCAACCAGCACCATCAAATTCATGATGGACAATACGCAAAACATTGCCTCATTGAACCAATGGCAATATATTGACATGCAAAACAATAGCACTATATTATGTCATGACACTAATAATATCCCCACCCTGCTCCACCACATGATTCACCTCCATAGACAAACATACACACGTACATGATTCAGCATAGGGTCCTACTAAAGATTTGTTTAACTCCAACAAGATAATTAGGCAGTAATAAATTAGTGGTACTTAAGTACTCCTAATTAATTAAGTGAGACAGCAGAAGTGGAAGGGCTCCCTGGAGGATCGTCTCACATGTAAGGTAGTCATTGCCGGAGCCCTTGAATGGCCTCGACTGAGGCCTCTGGCTTCAGCAAGATCGCCTTGGCACTGTTTACTCTTCTTCTTCTTCCTCTTCATGCTCTGTTTCTCTTTCTCCTCACCAGTTGGTGAAACCAAGTACATGATTGGCCTTCTAATTCAGAATTGGTTTTGTTAGTTAGGGAGTACAAGTGTACTAGTAAAAAAACAGCATTATTTTCTCATGGCAGTCGGAAAATAGAGATGAACACATGCATTAAATATCATTCTTACCTAAAGGAAGGTTATGGCGCCAATATGGATGATGAGGATTGGAACACAGATCTCCCTTTGTGCAGTTCCACCAAAATGAACCAACTGTTCCATTCTGACATTCCAGTTAAACAGCACAAAAGTCACTTCTTTTAAGAAGAGTTTTGTGCAGTGCACCAAAAGGTCATAACAGCAACCAGGTGAATTGGATATCCCTGTTTGCACAAAAAGGCACAGAGGAAATAGTCAGAGTCTCAAACAATTACAGGCAAAAACATTTGGCTAAACTTGTCATGGCTTATAACAGTGGCATGGCTTCATTTTTACCAGGGACAATAGATTAAGAACAGTTAAGGCTGCGTTCGATTCACAGGTTTGGTGCAGAACTTTCGTAGGAACACAATTCCTACGGTATTATTTCCCTTCCAACCGTTCGGAACACGGGAAAGGTTAATAGTGTTTCGTAGGAAAGTTGGTCTGGTAGTACTGATTCCATAGGATTAGAAACATCCACGCGCTGCTCATTTTTTGGGCGGAAGCCCGAGGCAGGCGCTTGCTGCCATGCGTTAGACAGGTTGATGTGATGTGTTGCCGGAATAAAAAAATCAACCTATGTGTGGTACGTGAGGTGTGGACAAGAGTAGTCACTATGCAGCTGAATAAACAAATAGCATCTCATACTGCCAAGCATGCTACTCTAAAAAAACAAATATGTACATTTCGTAGTCCATCCGAACACATTCTCTTGAGAGTTTCCTCTGGTTCGTTGTTCCATAGATTTATACCTACATTCCTTTCAAATTCCTCTATTTTCATCAAGACCTATGTTTTCTGCCCCTTTATTCCGAACGGAGCCTAAATATTTGGTATAAGGGCATGTGACAGTGGGTGCACCAGCAGTCCAGCACCATGTACGTAAACAGGGGCATAAAGTGGTGATTCATAGTTTGTTGCCCCGAGAAACAAACATCCAAGAAACATATCTGGGTTGGTCCCATTTTTGTTCACTCTAGCCACCTACTCCTATGTGTGGATAGCAAATCTAGTCCTGGACATACCACTGTGTACAGCGTTACCCCTATATTTCCCTTTTCGACCAAGAGACCGGTTGGATGACCAGTCTATACTACTTTCACCCCCTTTCCTTCCTGTTTGTACCAAGTCCGATGTACATACTAAATTCCCCCACCCCCACTTTATTTCTTGTTTGAACCAAGTACTCCCTCCGTCTGGAATTACTTGTCATCAAAATGGATGTGTCTAGAACTAAAATACATCTAGATACATCCATTTCAATGACAAGTATTTTCGGACGGAGGGAGTACAAGATCCGACTCCATGAAGTAGCTTTACCTCTAACAATAGAAGAAAAAAATATGTGACGTTGGACCATCCGATCGAGAGGGGCTGAGAGGTAGAAAATGATGCACATGCAGCGACGTAGCGAGCTGGGAAGTAGAGCTAAGGCGGTTTCGAACGAAGATATACCTGAAGGTCGTCGGGATGTGGATAGGTGGGCGGCGGGAGGCCGGATCCGCCCACAGGCAATGACGAAGGGATCGGAGGACCTCCCGCACCGGCGCTCGGCCAGAGATAACGGTGTGGCTGGCAGTGGGTCTCCTCCCTCGCTGTCGATGATGGCCTAAACACAACCCCTTCTCCCCTTCACCAGCGGAGGGGGATACGTCCGGATCTGTAACCAGCGGTGAGGATAGAAAGCCAGTGTTTTCTGAAGTGAGAAAGACAGTGTTACTACCCCTATCTCGTTTAAATATGGAGAGGATGAGAGTGTGTGAATAGAGCAACCCTAGCAAGCAAGCGCGGAGGCTCCGGCCTATATATACATAGTGAGCAACCCTAGCAAGCAAGCAACCCCTATCTTCGTCAACTCGTACAAGACCGAGAAATTTGATTACTACAATGCCATCTCCCTCGCGGACTGAGCTCCGGTGCCTTAACTGCACCTGCCTTTGGCTGCATGATAGGAGGGCCAACCACCTGTTGGGCCCACCTGTCATAGACGCAAAGGCAGGAGCAGTAAGTTGAAGCTTTTGCTATCCCTCCCACACGAGGTGGACGGACATGCATAAGTGGATTCGATATTGCAGAAGTAGGAGTAACATCATTATTGTTCGTCTTCTCGAAGAGGTAAAGAGCCAAGCCCAACCCGAACATGGCAGTTGCGAACGCTCGCGTGGTGCGGTTCCTTGGAGTACTAGCCAGGCTCTTGCATGAGACAAAATTGTTATTGTTTAACAATTAAACTCCATTGTCCATTGGTTGATACTCATTCTGCATAGGTCCACGCGCTTAGCACCGTTTCCTCCTGGGGTCACCAATGTTTATTCGCTAATTAATAGCATTCCATGCAATGAACTAGCCATTGTAAGTCATTAAAAGCATGCACACCTCTCATCTCTTATTGGTTGATATGTCAAGAAACAAGAAACAAGGTAGAAGTTAATGCACCGCACCTAAGTGTTTTGGGACTATTTGGTTTTCGTAAGATGACTTACACACCTAGACGGAGGGAGTAGTATAGCCCTATAAACTGGAAAGGAGTATTTGCCTTTCTAGAGATTTCAACAAGTGACTAGACTACACCGTGTGCAGTACTCCCTCCCTTCTAGTTTATAGGGCTCAAATCTCAAATCTCATGAACCAAGGCATTTTGCGATTGGAGGAATGTATCTCGTACTTTACAAAACTACCCTAATTAAACTCATGCATTAATTACGTAGTTCTCTCATTTTCCTCTCCGCCTTGGTCGCGGTGCACAATATTGAGGACTCCTATATGACTAGCCCCTCTATCTACATGCGGGACATTTCAAAGCATCTGGGCCCGCATGCCATCCACCAAATCACAGCGAGGTGCTACAGTCGAGACTCACCTGTAACCCTGGTGTGGCCGTCATGACCCGTCATATCACAAAACCCACACCTTTACCAGCAGTGGTAAGGTGGCCTCCAAGTTGGACTAGATGAAGCAACCATCATTTCACTGGAATGCTTGTTCAAGCCCTTTCTTCCCTTTCTTGAAGAAAACCTCACTTCAGGCTACTCACCTCTGCCATTTTTATTCTGTACCGACGAAGGAAAGGTGGGCGAATCAGTTATGCTGCTATATTTTCATTCCAAGAATCTTCTTTTTGCGAAGCACCGACCGATTCTCACATCCTATTCTTTTCCCGTTTTCATTGCGATTGTGGTTTCTTTTCAATTGCTTCTTGTTTGTCAGTTCATTGATGGATCCTGGAGCACTAGGCAAAGAGTTGCCGACGGACAACCCACTGGAGACAACGATCTCCAGGAAGCAAGCACCGACAAACGAGTTGACCATGTTGGCGGGCCAACCCATGGATACGAAGAACTCCAAGAAACAAGCATTGGCCAAAGAGTTGAGGACGTTGGCGGACGAACTCCTCAAAGGAAGTTGGAAGAACAACAAGGGACCCACCATGCCTACCCCAGGAACTCTGATTGCCACCTATGTGAGGCTCAAGACCGAGTTTGAGGAGATAGTCACCGTTGAGAAGTAGTATTCGTCTGGCAAGGTGATGGCCCCCATCGAGGACGAGGAGATGGCCCCCAGAGGGATGAGATCCTCCGGTGAGCTGCACAAGGTAAAAAATAATGGCTTATTACCATAGCTGTGGTTTTTGATTATTTGCAATGTGCTTGCTAATATGTTAGGGTTGTGCAGGTGCCGGTGGACGTCCTTGATGATTCCGATGTCGTGGCCCGTCCTGTTGGCATCGCCCCGGAGATCGATTCTGATGCTGCTGTCCATCTTGTGGACATCGCCCCAGAGATCGATTCCGATGTCGCGGTCAGTCCTGCAGACATCGCCCCAGAAATCGATTCCCATGTCGTTGTCCGTGCTGTGGTCATTTCCCAAGAGATCGATGACAAGAAACAGTTGGTCGTGCTAATCCTTCAGGGTAGTTTGCATTGCCTTGTGTTTAATTACCAGAATGATGCGTGTTATCAAACCATCTTAGGGCTAGTGCACTGTCTTGTGTGGGCGGATCTTGCTACTTTTGTTTGATAGTGAATCGTGCGATGAATCATGCGAACCCTCTCCGAGTTATGGAAACAGATGTATCCTCACCAGCTTTTGATGTAATATATGGCATGATTAGATGTAAGTTTGAACTGTTTATCATATCAGCAGGGCTTGTTTGATGATTCTTGGTGTTAGTAGGCTAGCTACTGTGCGAGATATAGTACTTGCAAAACACTCACCGAAGAGAAACGTTGGGGCTGATGAGCTCGTGGTACGCTTATACTTATCCCTCGTCGATCGACCAATAGCCCTAGCTCCTAAAATTGTAGGCTTAGCGATCGATGACGTAGGCGGGCTAGTTTGGCCTAGTGGGTTTCAGTGATATGACGTGCAACACAAAATCATAGCAGTGCAGAGACGTACTCCCTCCATTCCAAAATAGATGACCTAGGCAGGCTAGTTTGGCCTAGTGGGTTTCAGTGATATCACGTGGTACAGTGCCATCCAGTCTTCGCGTGTGGTAGCAGTATTGCGGGTACAGTAAGTTTTCTTAAAGAAGCGGAATTCAATGAAGTCATGATGGTTCCTTCGTCCGAACAACTTACAGTGGGAAAGGTTGGGCCTGCGATACGACCGGGGTAGACCAGGATAATTTTGTGCATGGCAGGTGGACCAGGATGGTTGACGTCCCACATATCGGCGAATGAAAGTATTCTTTCCGATATAGAGGACAAGCAACGAGTATTCATTGTTTATTTTTGATGAAAGCTATTGTCTCCACTGTTACGATGGAGGAGTGTGAAACACGGCAGCCCAGTGAACTTGGCATGTGCACCACTCCCTCCTTCATCATGTAATGCCCAGGTTACAGCTTCTTCTCGCTTTCTCCCTATCTATTTCCTCTCAAATGTTTTTTACCTTTCTTTTTTTAAGACACAATTGTTTTTATGCCTTTTTTAGAATTATTTTTTATACCTAGGAGCACGTGTAGAAACGGGCTCTTGCAGAGCCCACTCCTTGACTTTGTCAATGCCTCTCTCTCATCCACATGAGGAGTACTACTTGCTATGCATGCATGCGGCAGGCAGCTGGCATCTTGAGGGGCCAGGGCGGTGAGAGCGGGCTCCGGAAGCGGTCCGGACTCTAGCATAATTTTGGTTTTTATAGTATTTCTTTCTCCATTGATAGGTAGGCTCGCGTAGATAGATAAAGAACACGAGCTGATGAGGCTCATGCGGACTATTTGACTGGTCAACCAGACAAATACGGAGCTATACGCTGAGCCAGTGACCGTATAATCACCATATCTCGTATACAATGATCAAATTGAGTTATCAAGACAAGTTTGATGACCGCCAATGCATTTTACTCGGTAATAAATGACCAGGATTGAAGGGGAATCCAAATTTGCTTCATCTTCTGTCCTTGAGCTCTTGACAAAACAATGCACTATACGGTTGTCCGGCCACTCCACCCCAGAGCTCTCACCAAGCGTCGTTCATGCCACCGCGCCGCATACTAACCGGTAAGGCAGCGATGGCATCCCGCCGCGCCGAGTTCCTCGCCGCCCACGACCACACACAAAATGGTAGGGAAGCGATGGCATCCCGCCGTGCCGAGTTCATCGCCTCTCGCGACCTCACAACTATGTGGGAGGAATTTGAAGATGCCAAGGCCGAATGGGCGGTAGAGCAAGAGGCGGCCAAAGCCGCACAGAGGGAGCGGAAAAGTTAGAAAGCACTCAACAAAAGAGAGGCCCGCCGCTGCAAGAAAGAAAAGGACGCACGCGCTGCTGCAGAGTGGTCGGCGAAGATCCAAGCACGGTGGGGTGTCGCTGACAAAGCCAGGAAGGAGAACGATGGCGTCTGGCCAGCATGTGAGAAGTAGTAGTACTAGTAGTTAGTGTGTGTGTGTGTGTGTGTGTATGTGTGTGTGTGTCTGAGTACGAACATGTACCAGTACTACTAGTTACTACTGTAGTTTTTAGAGCAAATTACCAGTACATTAGCCTAGACTAAATGGAAAAATTCCTATCCTAAGCATCAAATGGCATCTCTTTCTCTATAGGAATTGAGATGCATGTCATCTCACTTCCTATGATTTTCATATTCCTATCCTATGAACGAAAGGAGGCCTCTGTTGGCGTAACTACTGTAGCTAGCAGTACTGCTGGTACAGTAGTTTTCTTCAAGAAGCCGAATTCAATGAAGTCATGATGGTTCCTTCGTCCAAGCAACTTCAAAGTGGGAAGTGGGCCTGTGATTTGATGGCTCATTAGTCATTGTTACTACGGCACGACGACCTGGGTGACACCCTTGGAGTTCTGCGTGCATGGCAAGTGGACCAGGATGGTCGACGTCCCACATGTTGGCGAACGGAAGTATTCTTTCCGATATCGAGGAGCAAGGAAACCGCGTGGTATAGTATCACTGTTGATTGATTCGCAAAAAAATAGTATCACTGCCGATTTATAATTATTTTTTATTTTTGATGAATGCTAGCGTTTCAACTCTTATGACGAAGGGTGCCAAAACACGGCACGTGCTGGATGTCGCACACGTCAGCGAAAGGAGTGGGACATGAACAGCATGGTAGAGCCCAGCGTAAAAAAACAGCATGGTAGAGCGTTTCCACTTCTTCCACTTCTGGGTCGGAGACCATACGTAGTAGTACTTAGTGGTATGAACGATACAAAGTGCGACCTGGAGACAAAGACACGTCTAGTTGGAAGGTCTCGGGGCATACATGTAAACAAATATAAAAGTTAATATGTGCCTCCAACTAATATAGTAGTAGTAGAGTACTTAGGCACGTACTCCATAACATCGCCGTGCATTGCACGTACAACATTTAGTGGTAGTACGTAGTAAGAGACAAATGCCGCCCAAGAGTTCCCTTCTCGACCTACTTTTGGGTGTTTGGTAGAGTGTATGGAGGGTGCATGAGTCCACACTAGTTTAGCACAACTACACTAGAAGCATGCATGAAGAGGGGTGTTGAGTTGAGCATGCATGAAGAGGGAACAACTATGCTGAGACGAGAACGCAACCAAACACACCTTATATGCCACACATGTTCATACCATTTGTGCCTTTATACTTCACTTACTGCGCTACATTACTCAGGTACGTACGTCCACTCCTGGGTACATGTTCCTCTTGTAGTTCCAGTCCCACGTGTTCTTCATATAGATGGAATGATCCTTGCATAACACGTGCACCTTGATGCCAGATGTCTCGCATGTTGGCAAAAGGATGAACAAAGCTCAGGTAAAAAAATAGAGTGGAAGAACATAGATTCCGGACGACCGAGAAGGAGCAAGGAACCTCGTGGTGGAGCGTCTGCACTCATAATATTTAATATTATTCAGCGATATAAAATTAACCAATCATCTCCATAGTGGACTAGAAGAGTACGAAACACGGCAGCCCAGTGTAGTATCATACTAGTACATGGCTAACCCACGCTATCACCATATTTCGTGGCTTCTGTGCGACACCTATCTCTAGTAATCCAGCAGCCTGTATCGCTTCTCCCTCCTCGTCTCTATCAAAATGCGGCGGGCTGGCATTTCTGCTGTCTATTGAGGTCGGTTAACTATCACATGTTAGCGACATGCCAAGAGCATTCTAAAAAAAATTCCTTTCACGTTCCGTTTTCGAAAAGAAAAAAAATCCTTTCACGTACGAATTTGCCTGTATGCTTTGAGCAACCTGCATGTCCTATACTGCTCCTGTTCGATACTCTAACTTAGCTAGAGGTTAGACTAACTCATTACTAACCCTGAACTAACTGTAGCCAAAGAGGTGTTTGGGTGACAGGGTTAGATTGACAATAAATGCACTTCATGGAGAGAGAAAAGTGATTTTTCAGTGGTCCTAATGAGAACTATCTCCAATTAGCACCTCTTGGGTGGGATATTTTTTTGGTGGGTTCGGTGCAACTTGCTCCAATTTAAACCCTCATGCTTGGACAGTTTAGGGCTATTTGAGCCCCAACTAGCTCAAACTAACTCTAACCCATGGATCCAAACAGGGCCTATGGCCAGTCTCGACGCGGAGCAGTCGCGTGCACCGGGAAGCGACGCTCTCTTGGCCGTCGCGCCACTTCAAAGCCGGCGCCAGTGACAAGTCGTCTCCGCTCTGGCCGGGCATTAATGCGACACTGTAGCTCCAGGGCGACGCTGACCGTTTCATGCAGGAAGTGCGCGCTGGCAAGGGAGTATAGGTTTTGAACCGTTTCAGGTGTAGTACTGGTAGTTTGCAAAACTACTCAATTATTGCACTCAGTTTCCTAAGAAATTGTGGTAAAAACGTTACTCCATAGCCCGCTTCCCTTCTCCTTCCTCTTCCATCGCCCGCACATGTCCGCGGGAAGCGACCAGTCAACCCTTATATAGGAGTGCTAGCACAAAAAGATGCATGCATGACCACTAAAATTTCCATATTAAAGCGCGGCTCCGGCGGGAGTATGGCGTATGTTGTTACGTTTGGCCAGCCCATGGATACCGGGTGACGGCGACCAGAGAAGAGGCAGCAGGATGGGAATGAATGCAGCTACTATTTGGGTTCGCCTTCCGGCTTAAATAAATGCGTAGCATCACGTGTACCCGCGGGTGCACAAATTGTAACATACGTGTCTGCTTAAGTGGGTGTCACGTAACTGGTGTGTGTGAGAGAGAGATTCTGAGAGACAGAGTGCGTGTGTGCGACTCTTCTCTTCGGACATGTACTCAACCTTTTGCATCAGAATATAAGTATAATGGTATTTACTTTAGCTAGTGATTTACGTGTCCATGTTAACGTGGTTGTGTCAAAAAAATGTCACTTCCTTCTCGTGATTTGCGTTATATAATTACAAGCAAGATTCTCGTGCATTGCATGGAACATCAATATGCATTTTTTACAGAACACTTGTTGTGATTGACCCATTTAGGAGTAATCCCATGTGTAAAAACTAATGATATCTTAAGAATTTTATCGGAAAACTGGTATCTTGAGAATGTCATCGAAAAAATGAAAGACGAGAGATAAGGCGAGGAGGAGTGGAGCATCGTGGTGACTGGTGGTCGGAATGGGAGGAGGCATGGGGATGGATGGCGCCGGCAGGCAGCAGCGGCCACCAAGCATGCTAGATTGTTCCAGAGACTTATTCCTTTTTTAATTGCTGAGCAATGAGGTTGCGGGAGATAAGGATGTGGAGAGAGGTGCGGGTATCTTTTGTAAAATTATCATAGTTTGCTTTCTATCCTCAGATATAGATCATACGGTCTGTATTACAAGATGGCAGGCACACCATCACCACCAACTCGTTTTTTTATAAGGGTACAGATGATAAGTTGCTGACTACTAAAGTAAAGTGGAATTTGTCCATGTTATGCAAGTAAATAAAGGTGATTGTTTATCATACGGGTAAGGTTGGATGAAGGGTGGTAGGAACAAATGCTCCGCCTAGAGCATGTGTGTGTGAGATGGAGTTTTAGTGTGTGTGTGGGGTGTGTGTGAGAGAGAGAGAGAGGAGAGAGAGAGATGGAGTCTTAGTTTGTGTGTGTGAGAGAGAGGGAGAGAGATGGAGTCTT
>NC_041382.1:33416604-33422541 GCF_002162155.2 Triticum dicoccoides
TGTGTGTTTGTGTGTGTGTGAGAGAGAGAGAGAGATGGAGTCTTAGTGTGTGTGTGTGTGTGTGTTGGGGGGTGCGTGCGTGTGTGTCTGTGTGTGTCGCGGGGTCCTCTGTGGTGGATGTAATTTAAGTGTGCATGGCTTTCATCATAGAGAGGTGATGTGTATGGCAGAGGCCACCAACGATGGGGTGCGAGAGAGAAAATGCCCGTAGAGAGGGAAGAGAAGGTGTGTGCGCGTGAGAGGAGTCGACTTCGAGAGAACGTGTTTGTTCGAGAGACACCAAGGAAGACTACTATATATCGATGGTGCATGTAGGCGGGAATTAAACTAAGGGGTGGTCTTATTGGTTTCGGGGATATAGGGGAAGAGTGAGAGGCGGGGGGTAGCTAGAAGGAGATTGTTAAGTGTGAGTGTGTGTTTTACCCATCCAGGCGGAAGTTATGTGCACAAAAGAGGAGAACGATTCGATGTGGCGTTAGGATTGAGGGTAATTAACTACATATGGAGATATAGAGACCTTGAACGTGCATGTGTGAGAGGTATACATGTATACATGGGATGTGTGTGTGTGTGCGCGCGCATGATCAAGATAAAAGAAAGAAGACATAAGTCATAAGATCAACGACATGGGAGACACGGATCGGTATGACAATATGCATGCATGTGAGAATGCATGGAAGAAGTCCCGACAATTGAGCATGTGTTTTTGTCTTTAAGAGATAGTGGCGTGGGCTGGAGCATGCATCTATGGCGAGCAGAGGGAGTGAGGCGCAACGATTGTGCAAAAGAGACCAACCTATAAATGCATATGTATGGAGAGACATATATAGTGTGGGTGATAGGAAGCAAGACTCCGCGCGAGAAAGAAATGTTGATGGAGAAACTATAGATAGATACAGAGATGGAGATGCTAGCTAGAGGGACATCCCCTAGTTTGCGTGTTGGAGATGACCGTCGGGTGGTTCAAAGGGTGAAGTTATATATGTGTGTGAGAGGGCACTTGACTGCATGTAGAGAGAAACATATGTAGTGTGCGTGATAAGAATCAAGAGCGAGGGCAATAAAGAAGGTTGATGGAGAAACAGATAAATAGAAAGATAAAGATGCTACCTAGTGTGCGTTAGAGATAGGAGTCGAGTGGATCGGAAGGTTGGGTTATGTGTGTGGGTGTGAGAGAGATAGAGAGAGGTTGCATGTGAGTCACATACAAACAGATATCAGAGAGAAATGAGGTCCAGAGAGACGGAGTTTTGTGTCTGCAAGAGAGAAAGATATTTCACAACGAGAGTGATAGCTAGAGAGACATACGAGGGAACGCAAGATATTCTCTAGGGAGAGAGGGTGTGTGTGAGCGACATACAAGAGAACAATGGAGAAATATGAGACCCTGGGAGATAGAGTTTGTGTTTGTGTGTGAGAAAGAGATATTGAAGAGGAAGAGTCGTAGGTTCTCATATCTAAGGAGCGAAAGACATCTCTGTATGAGGGGTGTGCGAGTGGCACACATGGGAATAGTAGAGAGAAATGAGACCCCGGGAGATAAAGTTTTGTGTTTGTGTGAGTGAAAGAGACTCCACATGGAGAATCATAGTTAGAGACACACAGCAGGGAGCGAGATATACTTAGAGAGACATAGAGTGATGAAGGTCGAGGGAGAGAGTACCGTCAGTGTGTTACGAAGATAAAAGATCATTGTCGACATACAGGTAGCACGAGAGATACCTGAGAGACGATGAACGCGTATAGATTCAGAGTGATAGTCCTATATAAGCATGAGTGATAGCTATATGAGACGATTATCTGGATTAAAGGGGATTCAAATATTTAAACTGGAGATCACGACATCGATAATATCATAACGCAAATTGGTGTATCAAACATGCATATTCATTTGAATTTGGGCACACGTGTAATGTTATATAGTTTATCAATATTGGTGATCCATAGATTCTTCAATTACAAACAATGCATGGTGTATATGCAATTAATGTCTAAACGGGATTACACTATATGTTGTGTGTGTGAAACACATTATACATGTTTGATAAGTAAAAAAACCGCATGAAACACACATTAATTGGAGACAGTTAGCGAGGAATGCATACATTGGATTTCAACATAAAGTGCTTTGAAATATTTGAAAATCCAAATTGATGGATACAACCTTATGAATCTGAGATCATGCCATTTGTAAACCATATTTATGTATAAATGGTGTTGTGCTTTTGAAAGTATATATAAAAAATGATCTATATAGAATGTAATTCCAATTGGAAATGGATCCCGCTCGGAAAAAAGTAAAATACAAACGGGATTCGAATTGAGTTGGCACGGTAAACGTGCACTCTGCAAAATTTGAACAAAGCGGGGAAAGTCGCAGTAACTGCCCGAAACCAAAATCAGCGAGATGGAAATCACTACTGCCTATCCCTGCCACGCAAAGCCTATATGCTGGATTTCTATAGGTTTCGATAGCGATAGGTTTGTAATTTCACCCAAACGTGACGTAACCGCCTCTCACCCAGATTCATACACGGTGGGCGCCAAAACACAGTGTCTCCTCGGCCAAAATCGACTCCCTCCCTGATTCATATTCATACACGGTTGGCGCCAAAAACAAACTCTCGTCGGCAAATATTCGGTGTATGCAAGATTACCATCCTATCCCCAACCGACTAGTGTTGTTGTGATGTAGTAGAAATTTGAAACGGGGGCTAAGTTTGTAAATTTCTTTGCATTTGAGACAAGCGCGCCCTGAATACATGGTTCCCCCTTCCTCTCTACCTCCCTTTTTCCCCATTCGTACTCCATGGGCGCCAAAACACCCTCTCCACCCCACCCTCCTCCGTCCGCCGCCATCCGCCACCTCATCCACCGCCGTCCTCCTCCACCATGTCGGAGCTGATACCCCGATGCCGCCGTCCATTACAAGAGATCGACCTCTCTCATCCACGGCTTCGGACTGGGATCCTTGCATCCCGTCATCTCGCTTCATCCCCGTCGTCGTCCACCTTGTCGGCGCCGCTCCTACGACCGTCTCGTCCACCGCGCCCTGCCGCCACCGTATACCCTCCTAGATTTGCTTCCACACCGCCGATAGCCATCTCTACCACAGCACCATCAAATTCTCAGCAGATGCGTACACGGCACCGCACCAGAGGCGGTACTATTTTGTATCTGCTCAACTTATTTATCGCAGCAAGAAATAGATCGCCACTGCTTTACTCTGATTTTGTGTCTTGGTTGTGAAGTTTCCTTTGTCCGGTTTGCACCTTCAGATCCGCCATGGCACGCTCAACACCATACTCGTAATGCTTATGGTTTTCCCCTTTTATATTCCACACTAGTTAAATCACAGTAGACTAAATTTCAAAAATGGGTTAGTCGATTTTTCAGAGCTCGCCGGAGTTCGCCGGTGTGATCGAAGGGGCTCGGGTGGGGACAGTGGTTGTGGGGGGGCGATGGTGGGGCCTCGTCGAACGAACAAAACTCGACATGGGTGGGGCGGGGGTGGGGGTGGCGGAGGAACACAGGCGGTGGGGCCGGTGGTTCGGTCGGCGGCCCGTGTGGTGTTTTGTATGGGAAGCACAGTATGTTCCTTGTCAGGAAGGGGAGCAGGGATATCTGCAGTCAACAGCTGACAGAGATGGCATGTACGTGATCGATAGGCTCTCAATTACTAGCGGCAATACAACACCGTAATTTCCAGCTAGTTCCACTTTCCCGATTTATATATCCTGGTTATGGTGTACCCCTTTTATGTACACTATGATCTGCCTAGTTGCTGTGTGCTCTTGTTATCATGGTTTGGCAATAAACTCTCTATACAGTATATTATGAACCTATCATCTGCCACTTATCCTTACTTCTGGAGCCTATTTTTTTGTGTACTTGTGCCAGATCATATAAATGCACGCACCATATTACAGCACACATGAGCTCTCTCATGAGAATCCAGTGATAGCACACAAGTGCTTACAGGGGCGCCCCTATATTAGAATATCATCTGCATTACAAAGATAATCTCACAACTATTTATGTTTTCATGGTTCTCAGATATTATACGCAATTACAATGAATATTAGAATCCGCGCATCAGAAGAATATTGTGGAACACTGCAAAGACTTACAAAATTGGCAGCAAGGCATTGAGTGCCATTCTAGAAGCAATGAAACTCGTACGCTCCCCACCTGTTGATTCTTGTTCAGAATATCTTCCTAATGACTATTCTAACCTCGAGGAGTCAAAGGCAGATGGCCTGTCCTGTTCGCCCATCAAGGTCCCTATTCTAATTTGGCAAGGTTTTATTGATTGCGCGTATCTTGCATATGTTGTCTTGCATTTATAATACTTTGTTGCACCGCCATCTGCTTAGTTTACTCATCATATATGTCGAGATGCCATGCCCATCCATTATCAATACATATTCCATCTGTCATCATACCATGTTTTTCCAGTCAAATGTTGTTCTTGTGCATCAGACATCAAAAAGGAAGAGGGTGATTGCCGAACCTGAAGGAGCACCAGCAAAGTCCTTGAAAAACGTGGTGGTGCCGGAGAAATCAGACAGCACCCCACTTATATTGGATGTACAACCAGTGACACAAAACATAGGACCGACTCTAGCAGACTGTACCCATACTTCACTGGCCACACCACTAGCCCCACTACACAGGACCTGCACTCCAGCAAAAGGTATACCGATTTGATTTGCCATAGCACCAGCTGTACCACAGAAAAATCCCACTCCAGCAAAAAGTACAGCAAGTCCACCGGTCGAAGACCTATCCCAACTGTAGAGACGGCCAATTCCTGCAGATTGGAACCCCATTCCATTTATTCACAGTTTAAAAGACAATGCTTTCAATGTTGTTAGGGACTATGTGCATATATTCCCATCATGGGAAGATTATTGTGAAGACAAACACCATTTTCACATCTTCCTGTCCAACTTACGTGTAAGTGCTATTATTCATGGTTATTATTTTTCTTGTTTTCTGCTGATTGAACACATCAATGATTTACATTACATTGTTGTAACTAGGCGAGGGTCAATCTGGATAGTCATGACGAGCAAAGCTTGCTTGTGCTTTTCAAGGAAGCATTGCAGCAGTATCGGTGTTACCTGAGGAAATCACACTTTGATGGCAAGTCTATAAATGAATTTCGGTGAAGTCTCCTGTGCTAAATTTAGAAGACATTGAATGTAAAAACCTTATTATGCACTGGTCTCGTTCCTAGGATGATGTATTGTCTATGAAATCACATGACAATTTGAACTTCTACTTTTCCGCATGTGCCTTACGGATCTTTTTTGCAGGAAATCTGCTCGAATAAGAATTCCGGTTTGACGAGAACGACAGGATATCGCAAATATGCTGCCCGCTGCTTTGCTCTTGTTAGTACCTGTTGTCATGTATCACTGTACTTGCATACATACCTGGTTCATTATGTGACAGCAGTATGCATGATAGCTTGCTTATCAATTGTTCGCTCCAAATTATCTGATCTATATGAATGGTTACATTAGTGTAGAATATATCCAATGCCAATGTTTTTTAGCTCTGCATTGTTCTTGTAAGTACATGATGTCCTTTATTAGTGTACTTATAATGACAGGTAGTTGTTCATGTACCATCACTCTGCAGCTTATTTTCCTTTGCCCTCCATTTTCTACACATCAGATATATATTTACTCTTACCATATGGTTGGTACTTTAGAAGTTTAGCTGTGCATTGCTCTTGGCTATACCTTTTGCCTGTATCGCTGCACTTACATTTATAGCTACTTGGTTATGTAGCGTCACTCTTCATCTTATTTTAAATATTCTCCATTTTTTCGTATATTATCACATCTATATTTACTCTTAACAAAATGTAGAATAAAGGCAATGCTTTTGAAGAAGATTCTGTGGTAAACTTCTTGAATTGCCCCC
>NC_041382.1:33422701-33435089 GCF_002162155.2 Triticum dicoccoides
CCATCAGCATGGACAAGGCCTTTATAGAGCATGTCTTCACCAATAATCTAAGTTTGTCCATCTCAAGCCTTCAAACTTTGTTGTATATATTTGGTTAGGCATGACTGCAACAGCTATTTATTTTTGGTATTTGCATCAAATTGCTTGTTTAAAGTTTATTATATATAGTTCATAAACAAAAGTTTGTCCTTTCTAAATTTAATTTTTCAGTTGTACAACCAAGTTCCTTCTTCATACCATGTAAATTAAACTATACAGAGCAAGTGATCTTCTTTTGCACTGCATGTATGCTTCTGTTCTTCATCCGTAATCCATTGATGTGGTGAACCTACCCACTACAGCACAATGTCATATTCTGCAATGTCTTAACTATGAAAAATGACATATCATTCTACTATTATTTAAACCGTCTCTTTATTTTCCAATCTGAAATGGTATAAATTGACAGCACACTAACCATTGATACTTATGAGTTCTTGATTTGTAATCTAGTGGTGTTGTGAAGCTGCCAACTCCTTCACAATGTCATTTCCTGCCATGTCTTGACCTGAACAATACCATATTGTGTTAATGCAAATTTAAAGTGTGTCACTTTATTCGTCGGTAAGAAATGTGATGAATTGTCAGCACTGATACTTTTATGTGCAAAACTTGTCATATGTCTGCTTGTTTATCTTTCAGAGTGAGGAAGATATAAGTGTTGAACAAGCGCGGTCTCATCATCTTGCTCAGCTGCTTGCGCTGCAGCTCCCCAACAGGGCTAACCTTTCTTGAACTCTATTGAAGTGTTGTCGGTTTGTATATTATTTTGTCGGTGCGTTTATTTGCACTAGTGGCGATCTTTGATGCCCAGTGTATGTAATCTGCTGTCTGCTTGTGCTTTATTATCATAGTGGCGAACTTTGATGCCCAGTGGATGTAATATGCCGTAATTTCTTTATTGTATAGTCTAGGTTTTTTCTTATTCACGATGCTGCAGTTATTTTACTGTATATATATATCCTATCTTCGCAGTAAACTGGCTGTCGGTGTCAAAACCGGCGGATCTCGGGTAGGGGGTCCCAAACTATGTGTCTAAGGCGAATGGTAACAGGAGGCAGGGGACACGATGTTTTACCCAGGTTCGGGCCCTCTTGATGGAGGTAAAACCCTACGTCCTGCTCGATTTATTCTTGATAATATGAGTATTACAAGAGTTGATCTACCACGAGATCGAAGAGGCTAAACCCTAGAAGCTAGCCTATGGTATGATTGTATGTTGTCCTACGGACTAAAACCCTCCGGTTTATATAGACACCGGAAAGGGCTAGGGTTACACAAGATCGGTTACAAAGGAGGAGATACACATATCCGTATTGCCTAGCTTGCCTTCCACGCCAAGTAGAGTCCCATCCGAACACGAGACGAAGTCTTCAATCTTGTATCTTCATAGTCTAACAGTCCGGCCAAAGGATATAATCCGGCCATTCGAAGACCCCTTAATCCAGGACTCCCTCAGTATCCCCTGAACCAGGCTTTCAATGACGATGAGTTCGGCGCACAGTATTGTCTTCGGCATTGCAAGGCGGGTGCCTCCTCCGAATACACCACGGAAGAATTTGAATACAAGGATAGTGTCCGACCCTGCAAAATAAGTTCCACATACCACCGTAGAGAGAATGATATTTCCACATATCCAATTTGATGAATTATTTTGGCAACACGACATTATGCCATGGCCCGGTGATTATTCGAACCGTTTCCTTTAACTAGCCCCGCACATAACGCGAGGTAGTTTTTTGTCACGTCTTGTCAAAGCAGAGATCGTGTCCCCTTATCATGGGATTCTCATCAATACGGGCGTGGGTAACCCAACCGTGCCATCGATTACGACGCTTGGGGGATAAGCGAGATTTACCAGGCTAGTGGGGATGCATAGTTTCGTCCACCCATATAAAGGGATAAGGATTCACCTTTTCATCCACGCCTTCTTCCTCATTTGCTCATCCATTTTCGCACACTCGAGCTCCAGCGCCCAAGTCCGCACTTCCCACCTCAACCCTTCTCCAACCATGTCCGGAACCGGAGGTAGGTGGATGGTCTCCTTCGTTATAGAGGGACACATCAAGAAGCTGAGGAGAGTCGGATACCTGTCCGATGACATCGCGCACCGGCTCCCAGATGAGGGGCAGCTCATCTCCACCCCCAGGCCCCATGAGAGGGTAGTGTTCCTTACACATTTCCTCCGCGGACTGGGATTCCCTCTCCACCCATTCGTCCGGGGGCTCATGTTCTACTACAGCCTGGATTTCCACGATCTGGCCCCGAACTTCATCCTCAATATCTTGGCGTTTATCGTCGTGTGCGAGGCCTTCCTCCGCATCCAGCCCCACTTCGGCTTATGGCTGAAGACCTTTAATGTCAAGCCGAAGGTAGTGAGCGGCCGCCAGGCGGAGTGCAGAGGCGCCATGTTGGGCAAGATGCCCAACATCATCTGGCTCGAGGGCTCCTTCGTGGAGACCATAAAGGGGTGGCAATCGGGGTGGTTCTATATCACCGAGCCGCGTGACCCCAAATGGGCAGCGGCCCCCGAGTTCCGATCTGGCATCCCCACGCGGCTCACCTCCTGGCAAGAGAAGGGCCTGTCCTGGGGTAGTTCGGTAGAGCTTACTGGACTCCAAACATGTATCCAAAACATGGTGAGCAAGAAGCTCAAACTCGTCAACGTAGTCCAGGTCATGCTCATCCGCCAGATCCTCCCGTGTCAACGACGGGCTTTCAACTTGTGGGAGTTCGACCCGGCCCAACACCAAACTCTGAACAGGCTCTTTGACACAACACATGAGGATGCCTGGAAGGTGCTATTCAAGGGCACAGAGGTCCCTCCCTCCCTCACCAAGGACCGCGGGCTAAGCGCGAAGCACCGAGCGCATTCGGTGAGTTCTAAACATCCAGTAGGATATTTTATTTCCCCCAGCTTAATTATGCGCGGGGTCTGATCTCCATGCCTTTGACAGGACTGGGTGGAGACGTCGGGGCAGATTAACTGTTCGGCCCCTCTGCCTGAAAACACTGCGGACGCTCTCCTTACGGAGATGCTGACTCCGGCCCCTTGTAAGGTGCCGGAGAAGACCAAGAAAGCCAAGGGAACCCGAAAGTGTTCCCGACGCCAGGCGTCATCGGACTCATCGTCCGATAACTCTGCGACACACTCCTCCCCCGAAGATGAGGAGGAAGAAGAAGATGCTCCCCCTTCAGTTGGGGGAGACAAGAAAAGGAAGGCCGCCCCAACTGGGGAGGCCGAAGGGTCCAAGAAGGGAAGGACTCTCCTTCCGGACAGTTCCACCACCGCCGCCGAAGGCGAAGACGAGTGGCTGCTCAGGGCCAAGCCCCTGGCGAAGTCGTAAGTATTCAGATACCAGAGTAACTCATAGCATTCCTTTGTCGCACTGCTCCTCCTAACGCCGAATATGATTATGCAGGCCACCACGAGCCCATATCGATGTATCGTCGGACGGCTCCCTGGGCTCGTCGGATATGGATAGCGATCCACTTCCGACCGCCACCAACCCTTGCCCTACGGATGACGCCGAGGTATTGTCTCAAGAGGCACCGGGTCGAGGGGAGACATTCCCGGAGGTGCCTCAAGGCGACCTTCTAGACTCTAGGAGCAGAGGGAACAAGGCCCCTGAGGGCTCCGAGTTCGGCTCTCAGCCGAACACCGCGCCGGAACCTCCAGTGGTTCCAGCCTCGGGCAGGCGGCCTCCTTCCAAGAGGGGCAAGACGCCTGTGCCGGTGACCTCTGTCCATCCAGAGGCGCCGGACAATCTGCTGGGAGCGCTTCGCAGCGCTTCCATCGACGAGGAGTGCCGTACTATTATGAGTGCGGTGGTCCAGAAGGTTCAGTCCGCCAAGAGCGGATTGACGGAAGCCTGTGCCACCCTTCTAACAGGCTTTGAGGTAAGTTTTTAAAATATAGGAAAAATATTACTGCATAGACAGTAGCCCCTGATGCTCTGTTCAGTGTTCACAAAGAAAAGCCGAACAGAGGATCAAACAATATCGCAGGAGTCTAATATAAGTATGTCAATATGCGTATGCAGGCTTCACTGCTGGCATCTGCTGCATTGACTGCGGAGGTCACCGCACTGAAGTAGGACCTTAAAGGATCCAAGGACCAGCTCGGCCTTGCCAAGAGGCAGCTCGAGGAGAACAAAGGTAAGTAGTACCTAGTCTATGGATATGTATAAAAATAATGCGATTGCAAAATGACAGGATCATCATGAATTTGCCAGGGGCCACGACAGAAGTGGCGACCCTAAAGCAAGCGCTGTCCGGGGCCGAAGATAAAGCGGCCAAGGAGCGCACCAAGCGGGAAAGGCAAGAGGCTCGGGTGGGCGAGGTGCAGCAAGAGCTCCAAGCTCTCATGACAAAGCACGAGGCGTTGGAGCTTGACTCAAAGACGCGAGAGTCTGAGCTTGCCGCGGCCCTTGAGAGCGCGAAGAATGCCAAGGCGGAAGCCCAAAAGGCCCTCCAGGAGATTGACGCGATGAAGAAAATAGCGGCGGGTAAGGCATTCTATATGCAAAGCAAGCATGTGAAAGTAAATTACCTATTACTTACCCGAATCCAGAGCTCTCCAGGAGCATTCGCAGATTTGTCCCGCAGCATGTGGATGCCGCACAGTTTTACCAGGCCGAGGAGGGAAGCTCAATGGAGAAGCTATTCTGGTCTCAGTATACTGGGACCGAACACCCGATGCCTCTGAGCGACCAGCTAAAGCAGCTGGTCGAGCTACACAAGGCGGCTGAACAGGCCATGAATGGCCTTATAGTCCGGCTGTGGCCTGGCGACGCCCTTTCGAATAGCTACTTTGGCCTGGTGAGGCGGCTTGTGGATGCCTGCCCACGGCTGGAAGTCGTCAAGCGGTCCGTCTGCATCGAAGGTGCACGCCGGGCTTTCGCCCGTGTGAAGGTGCAATGGGCCAAGCTAGACGTCGTGAAGCTGATCAAGGAAGGACCGCCGCAGGGCAAGGAGCATCGCACCCCCGAAATTTATTATGAGGGTGCCCTGAAGGGTGGCCGTCTTGTAGCGGACGAATGTCCAAAGGATGTAATATTTGAGTAAGCTTGCTCGTGCGATCCTGCATGATGAAAACTTGTTTCATATGCACTATGCAACGCTTGTTTGAATTTAAAATATTACCTTCTGTTTGGCTATTTATCCAATCTGAGAGATGGCTAGTCCTCGGCTTCTGCCCCCATGCCACGAATGCTGGGGTGTTCGGGATAAACCTGAGCACTCTTGTTCCCATTTTTGGGTCCTTCGAGGGAGGTGCTCAGCACAGTGAACAAGGCAACCGGACTAATAATGTTTTATCACTCTCACTTAGCCATAGAATTCAATAATTTTAAATTTCGGCGAAGACCCTGGTATTTGGAAGGCCGAATTCGGGGCGCGATACACGCCTTTAAGCCGGACAGGACCGGCTCCTCGCTCTAAGCGGCATAAGTCTTTAGGGACTCGAAACCTTGTTGAACAGTGACCAGTCTCTCGCCTTATCATGACAGTCAGTTTTAGCTCTCTCTACTGAGGTGCTTAGCCCAGCAACCGGGGCACAATCGCAGTAGTTCTCCTAGTGCTACCTTAGCCGATAGAGCGGAACGTAAGGTACCAAAACATAGGAGCCGGGCAAACCCAACATTTGACCAAATACATGCTTCGGAGCTGATGCATATAATGCTATAAGTTCGGGGTGCCGCACTTGTAAAAGTGTTCGGACTTCTCACACCATATTGTGGGGTACTTAAGCCCCTGGTGTATTGGTCGTACCAAAGTGTACGGTTGCAAGGCATCACTAATGAACACATTTATATATAACAAGAATGCAATAATAGTCGTAATGTTATGCATTGTTTATTCAAAAAGGTGTGTTAAAGCAGAATGATACAGATGGTGCGATAAGCAAAAAGTAGGACTATGTCCCTTCCAAGGGCAAGCTGAGGAATAGTATTAAAGCAAATATTTCACTCGTTATCGTAATCCACCTGGGAGTTCCGTGGTGTGACGTAGCTTTCTGCCTCCTTGGTTGCTGCATCATGTATTCGGCAATCATGCTGCCAGTCAGGGTTTCCGAAGATTAAAGTCCTGAAAAGAGAAAGATAACAAAGTGGGAAGACCCTAGTGCGGTTTAAGCCGCGTCTTGGGGAGTGTCGTAGTTGTGCCCCCCTCCCCACCTGTGCCCATGGTATTCTTAATGCGAAATTATGTACGCGTGGCACGGATTTCACCGTTTGGCTGGGACTGGGGTGGGGGCCACATTGCTACGTGAGCTCAGATCGTGCCAGGCGGTCTAGTTGCTGATTACTCCGAGCGCGCTTAAAGGTGTTCGGGTCTTGAAACACCGAACTGGTGGATTGCCTTGAGAGGCTGCTTTGGGCTTCTGCTGCGTGGGCCGCAGTGTGCTCCTCCATGCGGAGAGAGCGCTCTGTGTTTCCATTAATTGTAATGACCCCCCGAGGTCCTGGCATCTTGAGCTTGAGGTATGCATAATGCGGTACCGCATTGAATCTTTCAAATGCGGTTCGCCCGAGCAGTGCATGATAACCACTGCGGAACGGGACTGTATCGAAGATTAACTCTTTGCTTCGGAAGTTATCCGGGGATCCGAAGACCACTTAAAGTGTGACTGAGCCTGTGCAATGGGCCTCTACACTGGGTATGACACCTTTAAAGGTCGTTTTCGTGGGTTTGATCCTTGAGGGGTCTATACCCAATTTGTGCATTGTCTCCTGATAAAGCAGGTTCAGGCTGCTGCTGCCATCCATAAGGACTCGAGTGAGGTGAAATCCGTTAATGATTGGGTCTAGGACCAGTGCGGCGAATCGGCCATGACGGATACTAGTGGGGTGGTCCCTGTGATCGAAGGTGATCGGACAGGAGGACCATGGGTTGAACTTTGGGGCGACTGGCTCCAACGCATATACGTCCCTGAGCGCACGTTTCCACTCCCTCTTGGGGATGTGGGTTGCGTATATCATGTTCACCGTCCGCACTTGTGGGGGGAACCTCTTCTGTCCTCCAGTGTTCGGCTGCCGGGGCTCTTCCTCGTCATCGCTATGTGGCCTCTTATCTTTGTTTTCGGCAATTAACTTGACGGCCTACTTGAATACCCAACAATCCCTATTGGTGTGGTTGGCTGGCTTGTCGGGGGTACCGTGTATCTGACACGAACGATCGAGTATGCGGCCCAAACTGGACGGGCCCGGAGTGCTTCTTTTGAATGGCTTTTTCTGCTGACCGGGTTTAGAGCCTTTGAATCCGGCATTGACTGCCGTATCCTCAATATTATCGCTGTTAATGCGGCGCTTATGTTTGTTGTGACGTGACTTGCTATTTCCGCCCTTGGTGTCCAAAGTACCATGGTTCTTTGATATGTTATTACTGCGAGCCAGCCAGCTATCTTCTCCCACACAAAAGCGGGTCATGAGTGTCGTGAGGGCTTCCATAGATTTTGGCTTTTCCTGACCAAGGTGCCGGGCTAGCCACTCGTCGCGGATGTTGTGTTTGAAAGCTGCTAGGGCCTCTGCATCCGGACAGTCAACGATTTGATTTATCTTTGTTAGGAACCGAGTCCAGAATTGCCTGGCCGATTCTTCTAGCTACTGAATTATGTGGCTCAAGTCATCGGCATCTGGTGGTCGCATATAAGTGCCCTGAAAGTTGTCGAGGAATGCGGCCTCCAGATCTTCCCAACAGCAAATGGACTCTGCTGGCAAGCTATTGAGCCAATGCCGAGTTGGTCCTTTGAGTTTGAGTGGGAGGTATTTAATGGCGTGTAGATCATCTCCTCGAGCCATATGGATATGGAGGATATAGTGCTCAATCCAGACCCCAGGGTCTGTTGTTCCATCGTATGCCTCTATGTTTATGGGTTTGAATCCCTCTGGAAATTCATGGTCCAGCACCTCATCGGTGAAATATAGGGGGTGTGCGGCACCCCTGTATTTGGGTGTACCGCATTGTTTTGATGTTTGTTGTGTTGTATTGCATGCTGGAGCGCGCTTGCGTGATCCGTAGATGGATCTGGTTGCGCCCTCCTTTTGATGCGAGCCCTCGCGTGGATCGCGTACTGGCATGTGAGGTCGTCTATCCGGCAAGATGGCCGTTTTAATTTTTGGTTGCGGGGGATCTAAGGCCTCCTCATCGAATTCAGGTAGCAACTTCCGCTTTGGGTAGCTCTTGGTGGGGCGATTACCGCCGTACTTTGCTGCTGTGTTGAGTACTTTACTCCATCTGATTCGGAGTGTGTCTTGCACAGCCTTGAGCCTTTGCTTCTGCTTTTTTAGACTCCTCGCGGTGGCAACAAGCCTTTGACGGGCATTATGTTGCTCCGGGTGTCTGTCTAGTGTGATGTCGTCTGGACTATTATCTTTGACAGTGATGGTTGTTTGGTTTGATTCTCCGTGTTGCCGTGGTCCGGCGATGGTTCACCCTGCTCTAACGCTGGGTCTATATGATTGTTGTTTCTGCCGAGGCGTGATTTGGAGCGGCGCTTACGCCACCGCTTTGACTGCTTCTCGAGGGGACAACCCTTCGTTGTGTCCTTCCGTTCCTCCTCGTCGTTGTCTTTTGGTGTGTCCACCATTTATACGCCATGTGATGAAGTGAGCGTCTAGTGCCCTGTGGGCAGTCGTTCCTGTTCATCTCCTGCATTGTCATCCATATCATCGATGTCTTCGGAGTCGATGTCAAGCATGTCGTTTAAGTCATCGACAGTGGCTACTAAGTGGGTGGTGGGTGGGCGGTGAATTTCTTCGTCATCCGCATCCCAATCTTGCCGGACATAGTTCGTCCAGGACTCTCCTGACAAGGAGAGAGACTTTAATGAATTCAGTATGTCGCCGAAGGGCGAGTGCTGAAAGATATCCGCGGAGGTAAACTCCATGAACGGCGCCCAACCGGATTCGATAGGAACGGGCGCAGGCGGTTCGGAGCCCGTGGCCGGAGAAGTATCCGGCAGTTTAACAACACAGCTCTCGTGAAGGGTAAGATCGATATTCGGCTCGATCACCGTTGGGGATGCGGCTTCCGTGGCGGGGTCCATCCACCCGTCCATGGACGGTGCAAATGGCTCCGAATTGAGGGTCGGAGCGGGTGCCGGTGCAATCTCCTGAACACTGTCCGATGGCAGAGCTAAATCGTACTAATCGTGAACGCGTGACGCACAAGGCAGAGGCTCGAATCTGTCGAAGATCAAGTCTCCGCGGATATCGGTCGTGTAGTTTAAGCTTCAAAACCTGACCTGGTGGCCAGGGGTATAACTTTCGATCTGCTCCAGATGGCCAAGTGAGTTGGCCCGCAGTGCGAAGCCACCGAACACAAAGATCTGTCCAGGGAGAAAAGTCTCACCCTGGACTGCATCGCTATCGATGATAGTAGGAGCCATCAAGCCTAACAGCGACGACACAGAGGAACTCTTAATGAAAGCACCAATGTCGGTGTCAAAACCGGCGGATCTCGGGTAGGGGGTCCCGAACTGTGCGTCTAAGGTGGATGGTAACAGGAGGCAGGGGACACGATGTTTTACCCAGGTTCGGGCCCTCTTGATGGAGGTAAAACCCTACGTCCTGCTTGATTTACTCTTGATGATATGAGTATTACAAGAGTTGATCTACCACGAGATCGAAGAGGCTAAACCCTAGAAGCTAGCCTATGGTATGATTGTATGTTGTCCTACGGACTAAAACCCTCCGGTTTATATAGACACCGGAAAGGGCTAGGGTTACACAAGGCCGGAAAGGCCTAGCTTGCCTTCCACGCCAAGTAGAGTCCCATTCGGACACAAGACAAAGTCTTCAATCTTGTATCTTCATAGTCTAACAGTCCGGCCAAAGGATATAATCCAGCTGTCCGGAGACCCCCTAATCCGGGACTCCCTCACCGGCCAAACCGTAAAATTACGGTACATAATCGGGCCGTCTTGCAATCACGATGTAGGTTGGTCCTGAAATGTGCCAAACAGCTCACGGGCCGGCAGCAGCCCGAAATGAACCCCGGCCCATGATTGTGCGAATCAAATCACGGGCTTTTAACTGGCCAAAAAATTGTCTCGGTCCTTGTTTGGCCCAATAAGATATCGGCTGCGAGCAAGCCGGAGCAAACCGGGCCATAGTTAGGCCCAACTATATGATGGGCTTTTAACAGGCTGAAATTAATATAGGGCTGAAATGTTAAATGGCCCTTAACAAGGCAAAACTAATATCAGGCCGAATTACTAAGTGGGCCTTTAGCAAGTGGGCCCAAAAGCATATTGTCCAGTTGATGGGCTGAATCTGATATGGGCCATAATTGAGCCCATAGCCTCTTAAAGGGCCCTGATCTGGGCCGTAATTTGGCCCAGAACATGGTAGGCCTTTAACGGGCCGGATCTCATATGGGCCACTATTAGGCCCGGAGCATGGCAGGCCATTAATGGACCGGATCAAATATGGGCCGGCATTTGGCCCAAAACATGGCAGGCAGTTAATGGGCCGGCCTACTAGGGTCCTCAAAATCTTGTGGGCCTACAGCTGGGCCAGCCCATTAAAGTCGTTAAAATCTCGTGGGCCTTTAGCTGGGCCGGCCCATTATGATCCGCAAGAATCTTGTGGGCCTTTACCTGGGCCGGCCCATTACAGCACACAAAAATCTTGTGGGCCTTTACCTGGGCCGGCCCACTATGGCCCGCAAAATCTTGTGGGCCTTTAGCTGGGCCAGCCCATTTTGGTCCACAAAATCTCATGGGCCTTTAGCTGGGCAGGCCCATTATGGTCCGCAAAATCTTGTGGGCCTTTAGTTGGGCTGGCCCATTTAAACTTGTTAGGTCGTGCCACGTGTTGACGTATCGTAGGCGCCTTCTGTCCAGTTAGTGGATGACATCTGTCCCGATGATGAGCCGACACGTGTTTCCTCTAGCCAATGATGATTTTACACGTGGAAAATCCCCATTGGTCGGGCCTGTTAACGGGTTATCGGATCCAAAACCCGACCCGATAGCTTAACGACGTTCTGTTACGGTGGATGCCACGTGTCGGTCACCCTTGACGAAAGCACTTCTGTGACGCGCGATTTATCGTCATGGAAGTGGACACTTCCGTGATGATAATTTTGGTAATGTCATGGAACACTTCTATGACAGCACTATGACTATCTTGATTCTGTCATAAATTTTTCATGGATGTACATGCATGCCAAAAAAGCGACCTACTGTGACAAACACGTATCATCACGGAAGTCTATTTTTTTGTAGTGGAAAGTTTCTCCACAGACAACGTCATTATCGATGATTGAAGGGGCCATCAAACCTTTCAGCGACAGCACAGAGGAACTCTTAATGAAAGCAGCAATGTCAGTGTCAAAACTGGCGGATCTCGGGTAGGGGGGTCCCGAACTGTGCGTCTAAGGTTGATGGTAACAGGAGACAGGGGACACGATGTTTACCCAGGTTTGGGCCCTCTCTATGGAGATAATACCCTACTTCCTGCTTGATTGATCTTGATGAATATGAGTATTACAAGAGTTGATCTACCATGAGATTGTAATGGCTAAACTCTAGAAGTCTAGCCTGTATGACTAAGGTATTGAGTATATCCTTTCCGGACTACACCCTCCGATTTATATAGACACCGGGGGATCTAGGGTTACATAGAGTCGGTTACATAAGATGGAATCTTCATAGTTGTTCGCCAAGCTTGCCTTCCACGCCAAGGAGACTCCATCCGGACATGGGTACAATCTTTGTATCTTCACAGCCCATCAATCCAGCCCATAGATAACAGGTCGGACGCCCGAGGACCCCTTAGTCCAGGACTCCCTCAGCGGCCTAATCGGTGCCACCAAAGAGGTTGTACACTAATCACCGCATTTTCTTCTTTGTTCGATCTCATGGTGATGCCGGCGCTCAATCCCGAGCCGACACGACACGACTCCATCCACGGCGGTGTCGCCGGCCACTTCGTCCACGGTGTCGCTCCCTCGGTGGCGAAGTCCACATCAGTAGGAGCTGCTGCTGCTTTAGCTCTCGCTCGCGCTGCTACTCTGCTCTTGCTCTCGGTCCCCTGCCTAGTCTGCTCTTGCTCGCGCTGCTACTCTCGCTCTTGCTCTTGCTTGCGATGCTGCTCCGATTTAGCTACACTTCAGTCGACTGAATTGACTTTTGGGTCAGTCGATTTTCAAGGGGTGGGGGGCTCGCCGGAGTTAAGGAAGAACCAGCCGCAGTGGGGAGGGGGGCTCGCCGAAGAGGTACCCCACTATCTATCTTAGGATTCAGGGTGGGGCCGGTGGTCGCCGGCGGTGGTGGGGCAGTGGCGTATGGATCGCCGGAGAAAAAGCTCAGCACGGGGGGCCTACAGGGATGGCCAGGGCGGTG
>NC_041382.1:33435382-33456055 GCF_002162155.2 Triticum dicoccoides
GGGCGGGGTGGCGCACCGCCGGCCGCTGACGGGGGGGGGGGCGGCTGTTTGGCCGGTGGTGGCTGGCGGCTCAGGGGTGGAGGTTGAAGATGAACTACAGGCCCTTGATTTCGTATCCAACGGCTGCAAAATAGACTGACCAGAGATGAAAAAGTCAGTCGACTAACGTGTACCCTCACCTATAGTGCGTTCAGTTTTGACAGTAAAATTCAGTTTCGACAGCAAAATTCAGTTTCGACAGTTAAGTTCAGTTTTGACAGTTAAATTCAGTTTTGACTGTTAAGTTCAGAGATGAGCGGCTGATGTATACATCTAGCACTTTGTGGTCATGTATTTTACGTCATCTATTGGAGATGCTATTAGAATTCCACTCAAGTTAACGTTGTCTCTGTTGTCCTGCTTCAGCCTCGGCGTTGTACAACTCACGAGAGCTGCTCCAACAACGAAACCCTCCATCAAAGCAGAGCAGTACCTCGGGCTCCATCTCCGGACGCCTAAGATCTTCTTCCCCTCCTCCGACAGCCAAGTCAGCCAGAGCATCCTCACCAGCCAACCCAATCACGCTGAGATCGACATGGCTTCGCCAAAGAGGTTGTACACTTCTTGTGGTTTGACTTAATCTCACCATGCTTCTTTGCATCTTGTGATCTTCCAATTCTTGTGAACCAAACACCCAGATTGGCAGCAATTCTGTGTTTTTAAATTTTCTGTTTTGCACCTGCATTCCTATCCTATTCATGTCTATTTCCTATCCCTGCATTGTTAGAATCCTCAAATTCAAACAAGCCCTTACACAATTACTTCTATTACAGATATGTGTCAAAGAAAACCTTGTGTGGTTTGTCCTGCTCCTGCGGTGTTGTGTTCCACCCTAGCTCAGTTGCTCCAATGACGGAAGGGTTCACCATAGCAGGGATCCGCTCTCCAGACTGTCTTTCGCTGCCTCAGATCTTCTTCCCCGCCGCCGGCAGCCACGACAACTGCATTACCATCATCAACTAAGCAGATGACCTTGAGGACTACACAGGTCCGCAAGAGAGGTCGCACTCTTCCGTGTCTGCTTATGTTACGCATTGCTTAATATGATGACATACTACTTTATCATCGTGTTCACCTATTAGACTCCGACTCAGGTCCAAACTTATGCTGAAACTTGAGTTTTTAAATGGTTGTGGGGTACATATTAGGGCAGCAATCAATACTATCTGCCTACTATCTGGTTAATCTCTGGTGTCTACTATGAGTTTCATGTTGGGTGCAAACAAACATTAAAGGAGCCATTATCTGTATTTTTAACTAAAGCTATTATCTGTCTGCTATCATTTGTTTTGGGTCTATCCACAGTTTGCTACCATCACTCTGGATTTGTGCAAGCACTCCTTACATAATCTCACTATGTTTTATTCCTATGCATGTCAGTTATTGTACACAATGGGACTGAACATGTAGAGAAAAAGAGACGAGCCTTGCGTGGCAATAAAATTTCATGCAGACGTCGCTCCATGGTGGGCACAAAGGCAACCCCCCTCCACCCATTTCAGATCGTAATCAAGAGGAATATAACTGTTCCGAGGGGGATTCAGAGGTAGAAGACCACTCCTAATTACCCCATGAGGTCTTCGCTCTAACTTGGCATGGTGATGTTGGTAAAATCATGCATATGGTGCCTTGCATTGCTTAGTGTATACATCAAAGATGTCATCTGCTTAGTTTAGACATGCTTTGTGCCAATGTCATCTGTTTAGTTTCTTTATCGTATATGTGAATCATGCAATGCCATCTTGTTTAGCCAGGCATCATATCTGTGAATTTTGCAATGCCACCCTGGTTAGCCAGTCATCTTATATGTGAATTATATCATGACATCATTTTTTAATTACGTGTCAAATTTGTCAACAATTTTAGTACATTCAATTACTCTTCCTGTGCATCAGCCATTCGGCACGGTCATGGAAAAATCTGGAGTGGAAACAAGGTCTTCAGAGTAGACAATGCTATTTGATGAAGCGCATGTGTTGCTAGTTACAGATAGCTCCTCAGAGGAGGATTCAGAGACAGATGACCAGTCCTATCCCCCCCCCCCGAGGTGCGTGCTCTAACTTGGCAGGGTTATGTTGCTCATATCGTGCGTATGGTATCTTACATTGCTATGTCATTTGCTTAGTTTAGACATGCTTTGTGTGAATGCCACCTGTTTAGTGTCTCATTACCATATATGTGAATTATGCAATGCCATCTTGTTGCAAGACATTATATATGTGAATTATGCAATGATATCTTGTTGCAAGGCATTATATATGTGAATTATGCAATGTCATGTTATTTAGCCAAGCATCATATATGTGAATTATATAATGCCGTCCTTTTTTTGTATTTCTCATTGCTTTTGTCGACAATGTTTGTATATTCAACTGCTCTCCTATGCATCGGCCATTTGAATTGGTGATGGAGAAATCTGGAGTGAAAACAAGGTCTTTAGAGCAAACAATGCTACCTGGTGAAGCAGATATCTTGCTGGTTATAGATAGCCCTTCAGAGGAGGATTCAGAGGCAGATGACCAATCCTATTATCCCCCTGAGCTGTATGCTCAAACTTGGCAGGGTTATATTACTCATATCATGTGTATGTTGTATTGCAATGCTTAGTTTTTACCTCATATACACGATATTGAATGCCATCTCCTTAGTTGACACATCATATATGTGATTGCCCTCTACTCACTTCCTTAGTATATAAATCATATATTTGAATTATATCATGCCATGATGTTTACATAGACAGCATGTATCTGAACTATGGCATGCCAACCCATTTGCTAAAGACATAATATAGTTATATCATCTCATCCTGTTCACACTTCACATAGTCATCATATTTTGAATTATGTCATTCTATTTGTGAGTTATATCATGCCATCATGTTTCCATCAACGGCATGTTTGTGATTTATGGCATGCCAACCACTTTAATAGACACATCGTATAGTTATACCATGTCATCATGTTTACATAGTCATCATATTTTGGAGTATGTCATTCTATCTTGTTTAGTTAGCCATCATACATGTGAAATTGTGTCATGCTATCCTGTTTAATTAGCCATCATATGTGTGAAATTCTGTCCTGCTATTCTGTTTGGTTAGACAACATAAATGCGAATTATTTCATGCCCTGTTTTCTTCCCTACTATCCATTGCACTTGTCTATCTTACAATATCTATACATTCAATTACTTTTCTTGTTTATCAGCCATTTCAATTGGAGGGGGTGATGGAAGTATCTGTGGGAGTAAAAACACGGTCTTCAGAAAAGATCGTGCTACCTGTCGCTGGAGATAGAACCACGGTTGTACTTGCCCAAGAACCAGCCCCACCACACATAACCCGGACTCACGCAGATTGTACAGAGAACCAGCTACACCCCTTCTAACCCCAACCCCAGCAGATAGTAACCCATTTCCCATTGACATAGCACCGTCTCCACCAGAGAGCACCCAAACACGAGCAGTTAGTAAGGCAACTGTAGTGCCCAAAGCACGAGGACCACCACTCTGAACCCCAAGTCAACGCTTAAAGTAGAAGAAGAATTGTTCTCAGGTCAGGTTCTGTAGCTATGGTTCATACTACTTTGCTCTTGCATCACTGTATTTACTCATACCAACTAATTTCAAATTTGAAGGATGCAATTGAAACTCCAATGGCGCAACAGGTATGTTTTAAACCTGTTTCTTTAACGTGTTTGCTGTTGTAACTTGCTCTATGTTGATTTCAGTATCAATTGAATAAACAGTTATATTCTCATGCCATGCACCTTACAAGTGTTGTTATTGTTGTGTAATTTCTCACACTTATATTCTGTCTAAGCTGCTTTGTCTTAAATAGATATGATTCGAACGGTATCTATCTTGATTTGGCAACATAAACTAGAATGATATAGACCATACAGTGACCATACTACATAGATATATGTTTGTTTCGTGTTGTTATCCTGTCCACCTTACTACTGAACTGGTTTACCAAAATGAGTTTCATATACTACACTATAAACCTGTGATGTGTTTTTTTGTTTCTCTTTTAGAATATGGATAAAATATTGGAGAAGAGTACCCCGTTATGCAATGGTACAGGAAATAATGCAGATAAGGTTCAAGATACTGAGACATCCATGTGGTCTCCAAGAAAGCTGATAAAAACTATATTGAAGAAACTGAGACAACCCCAAAGTCCTGTCTTGATGTAGTGTTCGAGTTACTGGATACTACTGCTAGCACTAGCTCTTCGAACTCGCTGCCTGAATCAGTTCGGCTTCTTGAGTCTCAACTTCAAGTTGAAAGACATCGATCAGATGTTATGCGACGGAAAGCCGAAGGACTGAGGAAGTCCCTGTAGAATTCAGATGCATACTTTCTGGTGCAACAGCAAGTGCTGGAGGATTTAAGCGCCAAACAAGAGAAAGCTAATAAGCTTGCTAAGCATCTTGCCAGCATTATGGGTACCCAGGATATTGTTTCTTGAGCTCTTCTGAAGTGGTTTTAGTTCTGGTCTTGTTTTGCTACAGCGTTCATATGCTGCTTTGTTCCCTATATTTGCACTGGTGGCGAACTTTGATGCCCAGTGGATGTAATATGTGTAATAGCCGTGATAGCCTAGCGTAAGTTGCTTGCCTATTTATTTCCTTATCGTCTTGTTTATTTGTTTTCTTGTAGTCAATGCAATTCTTTTTCCGCGGTTTGCTAGTGGCCGCAATAACCTATTTTTTTAAACTAGGCCACATTAACCATGGGCTACATATTTACTGTAGTTAACATGGGCCTCCTACGGGCCGTAGAAACACTCGGCCTTCTAAGGGCCATAGAAACAATGGGCCTTCTATGGGGCGTAGAAACCATGGGCCTTATATGGGCCGTTGACACAATGGGACTTCTACGGGCCGTATGATCGGTTGGCCAAACACGGGCCAATAACAGACCACATTATGGTCGTAAATGGGCTAGAGTTGAAATCGTCCGTTCATGGGCCGACCAAAACGGGTCATCGTTAATCGGCCGTATTTGATGACGCTATGAAAATGGCCCAACATATTAACGGGCCACAAACGGGCCGACTATAACCGCGGGCTGAATTTGGCCCACAAGCAGAAAATGATAGTAACGGGCCGAAAGTAAACGAATGCTCGAAATGAGCCCAAGAATAAATGGGCCCTGAGAAGGCCGAAAGATAACATGGGATGGAAACGGCCCAACGGAATAATGGGCTGTTAATGGGTATAAAGTGATACACTATTCATTAGGGACTAGTTTTACCACAGGTCGTTAATGGCCCGAGGGTTACTAAGGGCTTCCTATGGGCCAAAAGACATCATGGGCCATACATGGGCCGGAAGTTAAAACAGGCTGGAAATATATTGGATGGCCCAGATGACGCTACTGGGCCTAATTCGGATAGGCCGTAAACGGGCCCTGTGTTAGCGGGTTGTAAATGGGCTATATGCGAACAAGCCATTAACAGGCTTGCCGTGGGCCAGCCCGACACCTTTTGACCAAGTCAAACGGGTCGGCCTTTTCATAGGAATGGGCTTCTGTTGAGACGTGCCATGTGTCGACGTATCATAGGCGATTTGGGTCCAATGAGTGGATGACATCTATCCCAACGGCGAGCCGGCACATGTTCCCTCCAGCCAATGATGATTTTACACGTGGAAAATCCCCATTGGTCGAGGCTGTTAACAGGTTATCAGATCCAAAACCGAACCCGAGAGCTTAACGGCGTTCCGTTACGGTGGATTCCACGTGTCGGTCACCCTTGACGAAAGCACTTCTGTGACGCGCGATTTATCGTCATGGAAGTGGACACTTCCGTGATGATAATTTTGGTAATGTCATGGAACACTTTTATGACAGCATAGGTATGACTATCTTGATTATGTCATAAAATTGTCATGGATGTACATGCATGACATAAAACGTGACCTACTATGACAAACACGTATCATCACGGAAGTGTACTTTTTTGTAGTGCACTATGTTTGTGTATGTATTCACACATGTACTAAGTTTCCGGTTAATACAATTCTAGCATGAATAATAAACATTCATAATGATATAAGGAAATATAAATAACAACTTTATTATTGCCTCTAGGGCATATTTCCTTTAGTCTCCCACTTGCACTAGAATCAATAATCTAGATTACATAGTAATGATTCTAACACCCATGGAGTCCTGGTGCTGATCATGTTTTTCTCATGAGAGAGGCTTAGTCAACGGGTCTGCAACATTCAGATCTGTATGTATGTTGCAAATCTCTATGTCTCCCTCCTTGACTTGGTCGCGGATGGAATTAAAGCATCTCTTGATGTGCTTGGTTCTCTTGTGAAATCTGGATTCATTTGCCAAGGCAATTGCACCAGTATTGTCACAAAAGATTTTCATTAGACCCGATGCACTAGGTATGACACCTAGATCGGATATGAACTCCTTCATCCAGACTCCTTCATTTGCTGCTTCTGAAGCAGTTATGTACTCCGCTTCACACGTAGATCCCGCCACAACGCTCTGCTTGGAACTGCACCAACTGACAGCTCCACCATTCAATAAAAATACGAATCTAGTTTGTGACTTAGAGTCATCCGGATCAGTGTCAAAGCTTGCATCGACGTAACCGTCTACGACGAGCTCTTTGTCACCTCCATAAACGAGAAACATATCCTTAGTCCTTTTCAGGTATTTCAGGATGTTCTTGACTGCTGTCCAGTGATCCACTCCTGGATTACTTTGGTATCTCCCTGCTAAACTAATAGCAAGGCACACATCAGGTCTGGTACACAGCATTGCATACATGATACAACCTATGGCTAAAGCATAGGGAATGCCTTTCATTTTCTCTCTATCTTCTGCAGTGGTCGGGCATTGAGTCTGACTCAACTTCACACCTTGTAACACTGGCAAGAACCCTTTCTTTGCTTGATCCATTTTGAACTTCTTCAAAACTTTATCAAGGTATGTGCTTTGTGAAAGTCCAATCAAGCGTCTTGATCTATCTCTATAGATCTTGATGCCTAATATATAAGCATTCACCGATCAGCAATTCAGTATCATTTCCGATCAGCAATATGTCATCCACATATAATATCAGAAATGTTACAGAGCTCCCACTCACTTTCTTGTAAATACAGGCTTCTCCAAAAGTCTGTATAAAACCATATGCTTTAATCAAACTATCAAAGCATATATTCCAACTCCGAGAGGCTTGCACTAGTCCATAAATGGATCGTGGAGCATGCACACTTTGTTAGAACCTTCTGGATCAACAAAATCTTCGGGTTGCATCATATACAACTCTTCTTTAAGATATCCATTAAGGAATCCAGTTTTCACATCCATTGGCCAGATTTCATAATCATAAATGCGGCAATTGCTAACATGATTCGGATGGACTTAAGCATCGCTATGGGTGAGAAGGTCTCATCGTTGTCAACTCCATGAACTTGTCGAAAACCTTTTGCAACAAGGTGAGCTTTGTGGACAGTAACATTACCGCAGCGTTAGTCTTCTTCTTGAAGATCTATTTATTCTTTATGGCTTGCCGATCATCGGGCAAGTCAACCAAAGTCCACACTTTGTTCTCATTGCTAGCTCTTGAGCACTTGCATTGGTTTTCCCTTGAAGAGGAAAGGGTGGTGCAACAAAGTAGCGTAAGTATTTCCCTCAGTTTTTGAGAACCAAGGCATCAATCCAGTAGGAGGCCACGCGCGAGTCCCTTGCACCTACACAAAACAAATAAATCCTCGCAACCAACGCGATAAGGGGTTGTCAATCCCTACACGATCACTCACGAGAGTGAGATCTGATAGATATGATAAGATAATATTTTTGGTATTTTTATGATAAAGATGCAAAGTAAAATAAAAGGCAATGAAAATAACTAAGTGTTGGAAGATTAATATAATGGAAGATAGACCCGGGGGCCATAGGTTTCACTAGTGGCTTCTCTCAAGAGCATAAGTATTTTACGGTGGGTGAACAAATTAATGTTGAGCAATTGACAGAATTGAGCATAGTTATGAGAATATCTAGGTATAATCATGTATATAGGCATCACGTCGGAGACAAGTAGACCGACTCCTACCTGCATCTACTACTATTACTCCACACATCAACCGCTATCCAGCATGCAGCTAGAGTTTTAAGTTCATAAGAACAGAGTAACGCTTTAATCAAGATGACATGATGTAGAGGGATAAATTCATGCAATATGATAAAAAACATCTTGTTATCCTCGATGGCAACAATACAATACGTGCCTTGCTGACCCTAATGTCACTGGGAAAGGACACCGCAAGATTGAACCCAAAGCTAAGCACTTCTCCCATTGCAAGAAAGATCAATCTAGTAGGCCAAACCAAACTGATAATTCAAAGAGACTTGCAAAGATAACCAATCATACATAAAAGAATTCAGAAGATCCAAATATTGTTCATTGATAAACTTGATCATAAACCCACAATTCATCGGTCTCAACAAACACACCGCAAAAGAACATTACATCGAATAGATCTCCACGAGAGAAGGGGAGAACATTGTATTGAGTTCCAAAAAGAGAGAAGAAGCCATCTAGCTAATAACTATGGACCCGAAGGTCTGAGATAAACTACTACACTTCATTGGAGGGGCTATGGTGTTAATGTAGAAGCCCTCCGTGATCGATGCCCCCTCTGGCGGAGCTCCGGAACCGGCCCCAAGATGGGATCTCGTGGATATAGAAAGTTACGGCGGTGGAATTAGGGTTTTGGCTCCGTGCTTGATCGTTTGGGGGTACGTAGGTATATATAGGAGGAAGGAGTACGTTGGTGGAGCAACAGGGGGGCACGAGGGTGGAGGGCGCGCCCCCTACCTCGTTGCTTCCCTGTTGGTTGCTTGACGTAGGGTCCAAGTCTCCTGGATCATGTTCGTTTCAAAAATCACGTTCCCGAAGGTTGCATTCCGTTTGGACTCCGTTTGATATTCTTTTTCTGTAGAACTCTGAAATAGGCAAAAACAGCAATTCTGGGTTGGGCCTCCGGTTAATAGGTTAGTCCCAAAAATAATACAAAAGTGAATAATAAAGCCCAATAATGTCCAAAACAGAAGATAATATAGCATGGAGCAATCAAAAATTATAGATACGTTGGAGACGTATCAAGCATCCCCAAG
This sequence comes from Triticum dicoccoides, assembly GCF_002162155.2. Classification (NCBI taxonomy): domain Eukaryota; kingdom Viridiplantae; phylum Streptophyta; class Magnoliopsida; order Poales; family Poaceae; genus Triticum; species Triticum dicoccoides. Next base: position 33,444,572 of record NC_041382.1, read on the forward strand.
CTTAATTCCTGCTCGTCCTCAAGTAGGTAAATGATAAAAATAGAATTTTTGATGTGGAATGCTACTAGGCATAATCTCAATTTAATTCTTCTTAATTGTGGCATGAATATTCAGATCCGGAAGATTCAAGATAAAAGTTTAATATTAACATTGAAATAATAATACTTCAAACATACTAACTAAGCAATTATGTCTTCTCAAAATAACATTGCCAAAGAAAGTTCATCCCTACAAAATCATATAGTTTAGTAATGCTCCATTTTCATCACACAAGAATGCTCTCATCATGCACAACCCCGATGACAAGCCAAGAAATTGTTTCATACTTTAGTAATCTCAAACTTTATAAACCTTCACACAATACATGAGCGTGAGCCATGGATATAGCACTATGGGTGGAATAGAGTATAATGATGGGGGTTATGTGGAGAAGACAAAAAAGGAGAAAGTCTCACATCAACGAGGCTAATCAATGAAATATGAACATGCTCATGGATTGACGTTAATGCAAGGAGTAGGGATTGCCATGCAACGGATGCACTAGAGCTATAAATGTATGAAAGCTCAACAAAAGAAACTAGTGGGTGTGCATCCAACTTGCTTGCTCACGAAGACCTAGGGCACTTGAGGAGGCCCATTGTTGGAATATACAAGCCAGGTTCTATAATGAAAAATTCCCACTAGTATATGAAAGTGACAAAACAAGAGACTCTCTATCATGAAGATCATGGTGCTACTTTGAAGCACAAGTGTGGAAAAAAAGGATAGTAGCATTGTCCCTTTTAATTTCTCTTTTGGGGGGGGCTTCTTTTTTTGGCCTTTCTCTTTTTTTATTGGGACAAATCTCTATTAAATGATGATCATCACACTTCTATTTATTTACAACTCAATGATTACAACTCGATAGTAGAACAAGGTATGACTCTATATGAATGCCTCCGGCGGTGTACCGGGATATGCAATGAACCAAGAGTGACATGTATGAAAGAATTATGAATGGTGGCTTTACCACAAATACTATGTCAACTACATGATCATGCTAAACAATATGACAATGATGAATGTGTCATGATAAACGGGATGGTGGAAAGTTGCATGGCAATATATCTCGGAATGGCTATGGAAATGCCATAATAGGTAGGTATGGTGGCTGTTTTGAGGAAGATATAAGGAGGTTTATGTGTGAAAGAGCGTATCATATCACGGGGTTTGGATGCACCGCCAAAGTTTGCACCAACTCTCAATGTGAGAAAGGGCAATGCACGGTACCGAAGAGGCTAGCAATGATGGAAAGGTGAGAGTGTGTATAATCCATGGACTCAACATTAGTCATAAAGAACTCACATACTTATTGCAAAAATCTATAAGTCATCAAAACCAAGCACTACGCGCATGCTCCTAGGGGGATAGATTGGTAGGAAAAGACCATCGCTCGTCCCCGACTGCCACTCATAAGGAGAGGACAATCAAAGAACTCCTCATGTTTCAAATATGTTACGTAACGCTTACCATACATGCATGCTATGGGACTTGCAAACTTCAACAAAAGTATTTCTCAAATTCACAACTACTCAACTAGCACAACTTTAATATCACTACCTCCATATATCTCAAAACAATCATCAAGCATCAAACTTCTCTAGTATTCAAAACACTCATAAGAAAGTTTTTACTAATCTTGAATACCTAGCATATCAGGATTATTTAAGCAAATTACCATGCTATTTAAGACTCTCAAAATAATCTAAGTGAAGCATGAGAGATCAATAGTTTCTATAAAAGATATCCTCCACCGTGCTCTAAAAGATATAAGTGAAGTACTAGAGCAAAACTATATAACTCAAAAGATATAAGTGAAGCACATTGAATATTCTAATAATTTCCGAATCATGTGTGTGTCTCTCTCAAAAGGTGTGTACAGCAAAGATGATTGTCATAAACTAAAAGGCAAAGACTCAAATCATACAAGACGCTCCAAGGAAAACACATATCATGTGGTGAATAAAAATATAGGTCCAAGCAAAGTTACCGATGCAAGTAGACGAAAGAGGGGATGCCTTCCGGTGCATCCCCAAGCTTTGGCTTTTTGGTGTCCTTAGATTATCTTGGGGTGCATGGGCATCCCCAAGATTAGGATTTTGCCACTCCTTGTTACATAATCCATCAAATCCTTACCCAAAATTTGAAAACTTCACAACACAAAACTTAATGTAGAAAGTCACGTGAGCTCCGTTAGCGAAAGAAAAAAAAACACCACTTCAACGTACTGTAATGAAATCATTCTTTATTTATATTGGTATTAAACCTACTGTATTCCAACTTATCTATGGTTTGTAAACTATTTTACTAGCCATAGATTCATCAAAATAAGCAAACAACGCACGAAAAACAAAATCTGTCAAAAACAGAATCTGTCAAAAACAGAACAGTCTGTAGTAATCTGTAGCTAGCGCAAGATCTGGAACCCCAAAAATTCTAAAATAAATTGCTGGACGTGATTAATTTATCTATTAATCATCTGAAAAATAATTAACTGAATATCACTATCCAAATATAAATGGCATCAGTTCTCGTGAGCGCTAAAGTTTCTGTTTTTTACAGCAAGATTAACAAGACTTTCCCCAAGTCTTCCCAACGGTTCTACTTGGCACAAACACTAATTAAACACAAAAAACACAACCAAAACAGAGGCTAGATAAATTATTTATTACTAAACAGAAGCAAAAAGCAAAAAAACTAAAAATAAAATTGGGTTGCCTCTCAACAAGCGCTATCGTTTAACGCCCCTAGCTAGGCATAAAAAGCAAGGATAGATCTAGGTATTGCCATCTTTGGTAGGCAATCCATAAGTGGCTCTCATAATAGATTCATAAGGTAATTTAATTTTCTTTCTAGGAAAGTGTTCCATGCCTTTCCTTAACGGATATTGGAATCTAATATTTCCTTCCTTCATATCAATAATTGCACCAATCGTTCTAAGGAAATGTCTACCAAGAATAATAGAACATGAAGGATTGCAATCTATGTCAAGAACAATAAAATCTACGGGCACATAGTTCCTATTTGCAACAACAAGAACATCATTAATTCTTCCCATAGGTTTCTTAATAGTGGAATCCGCAAGGTGCAAGTTTAAAGAGCAATCATCAAAATCACGGAAACCTAACAAATCACACAAAGTCTTTGGAATCGCGGAAACACTAGCACCCAAATCACACAAAGCATAGCATTCATGATCTTTAATTTAATTTTAATAGTTGGTTCCCAGTCATCATAAAGTTTTCTAGGGATAGAAACTTCGAACTCAAGTTTTTCTTCATAAGATTGCATCAAAGCATCAACGATATGTTTGGTAAAAGCTTTATTTTGACTATAAGCATGGGGTGAATTTAGCATGGATTGCAACAAGGAAATACAATCTATCAAAGAGTAGCTATCATAATTAAATTCCTTGAAATCCAAAATAGTAGGTTCATTAACATCTAGAGTTTTGATCTCTTCAATCCCACTTTTATCAAATCTAGCATCAAGATCTAAAAACTCTGAATTTTTGGAACGCCTTCTAGGTAAAGGTGGGTCATATTCAGTCCCATCATTATCAAGATTCATATTGAAAAACAAAGATTTAATAGGGGACACATCAATAACTTTTAGATCTTCATCTTTATTTTCATAGTTTTCTGGCTTAGCGGCCATCTTATTATCTAAGGTAGCCTGCTTATCCGAAATTCCAGCTATTAACTTCTCAAGACAAGCAATTTGGGATCTCAAACCATCAAATTCTTTGGACATATCATCGAGCTCTTTATTCATATAACTCATAAAGCTTTTTTGTTCCTTAAGCTCATTTCTAAAGAAATTATTATGCTCAAATTGTAAAACCATAAAACTCCTAATGTTGCTTTCAATTTCTTCTAACCTTTTAAGGTGAAGATCACCAAATCAGGGAAGAGCCATTGTGACAAGCAAGCAATCCAACACACAAGCAAACGAGGAACATGCAAAAAAGAGGCAAATAGAGGAAGAGAGGGAGGATAGAGAGAGAGGGCGAATAAAACGGCAAGGGTGAACTGGGGGAGAGGAAAACGAGAGGCAAATGGAAAATAATGTAATGCGGGAGATAAGGGTTGTGATGGGTACTTGGTATGTTGACTTTTGCGTAGACCTCCCCGGCAACGGCGCCAGAAATCCTTCTTGCTACCTCTTGAGCACTTGCGTTGGTTTTCCCTTGAAGAGGAAAGGGTGGTGCAGCAAAGTAGCGTAAGTATTTCCCTCAGTTTTTGAGAACCAAGGTATCAATCCAGTACGAGGCCACACGTGAGTCCCTCGCACCTACACAAAACAAATAAATCCTCGCCCCAACGCGATAAGGGGTTGTCAATCCCTACACGGTCACTTACGAGGGTGAGATATGATAGATATGATAAGATAATATTTTTGGTATTTTTATGATAATGATGCAAAGTAAAATAAAAGGCAATGAAAATAACTAAGTGTTGGAAGATTAATATGATGGAAGATAGACCCAGGGGCGATAGGTTTCACTAGTGGCTTCTCTCAAGAGCATAAGTATTTTACGATGGGTGAACAAATTGCTATTGAGCAATTGACAGAATTGAGCATAGTTATGAGAATATCTAGGTGTGATCATGTATATAGGCATCACGTTCGAGACAAGTAGATCGACTCCTGCCTGCATCTACTACTATTACTCCACACATCGACCGCTATCCAGCATGCCTCTAGAGTATTAAGTTCATACTAGCACATATGCCAGTGCGTTGCAACGGGGAAAATTGATATTTTGCACAAGCATAATGTCCCACAGCATCAGATTTATTACGAAGAACATGTTGCAATGCATCATACGTCGCAATTTAGTCATGTTCATATTTTCTTTGCGGGGCGTAATGTGTCCCACTAATTTCATTTAAATACAATCCTTTTTAATGGCATTTAAGTATGATCCTTTCATTAATTACCATGAAGTCCTCACCCGTTTTAGTTGGAAATCAAATCCTTCCTTTTCTAATTTAGTAGCCCCAACACATTAAGGCCTATAGATCCTTTCTTTTAATTATCATACCTTTTTACCTCAAATCCTTCATGTAGAATTTAGTAAGACCGCAATCTTTCTAATATTTATTCCACCGATTTACCCATAATCCTTTCTTTAATTAGCCACATTTGTTTAAAATATTATATTTAAGCCCGCAATCCTTTCTTTATTAGCTCATTCGCTTAATTAGCTCTCCCTAAACATGAGCCTTGGACCTCACCCTTCCCCATCTACAAGAACAAAGGGCGATTTGTGCGAACCCCGGGCTCTCCACCTTGCCGTTGGCGAATCGGCGGCTCCCTCGCCCTCCGCTGGATGCTCCGGTGGCAGGAGGATGGGGGAGGCCCGATTTGCAGCATGTACATAGTGTAGGAGTGCCTAGGGATCCAGCCGGTGGCGTCGTGGAGGTAGCGGTGCGACTGGATCGGCTTTTTGTAGGTGTTCGTCTCCCCTTCGACGGTAAAGTTCCGGTGGAGCTCTGTGGTGCACCAGCTCCATTCTTCGTGCTCGCTGCTCGGTGGAGAGGCCGTGCACGGTTCCCCCGTGCCGGAGATCGAGGGATGGCGATTCCGGCTATTGAAGATCTGGAGAAGGAAGGCGATGTTGAGCGGTTCGATGACGACAACGGCCATGGGTGTAGGTCCTCAGGGACCGTTGATCGAAGACTACCCATTCGCTCGGGGGCTGCTTCGATCCAAGGCATTAGCGAGCAGTGGCGAACGGCGCGTCACCGGCTCTTCCACGGCGCCGGCGTAGTCGGGTTGCAGAGGGGCTTGGTTGTAATTTCCTTTTTTGTGTGGACCTTTCATTAATTTGGCTGCTTTAATATCAACTCCTTTTCTCGCAAAAATAAATAAATAAACATGATGACTGCCACTCGTATATTTAGAGTGAGTTGGGATTAGTAAATATGGAAGGTGCATAAGTCTTTGGTTGTTACATCTAAGAGATAGACAGGAGGTCTTGTGTTCAATTCCCACAATGTTGATTTATTTTGACCCAATTATTTTTCGCAGTCTCTCTATGAAAGCCCATAAAAGGCCCATCAACATACAAGTAACTGGCCCAAATCGCTTAACGTGTAAACCAAACCAAGAATACCTATTCCCTTTAATGGTAGGTATAGAAGAACAGAGTAACGCTTTAAGCAAGATGAAATGATGTAGAGGGATAAATTCATGCAATATGATAAAAAACATCTTGTTATCCTCGATGGCAACAATACAATACGTGCCTTGCTGCCCCTACTGTCACTGGGAAAGGACACCGCAAGATTGAACCCAAATCTAAGCACTTCTCCCATTGCACGAAAGATCAATCTAGTAGGCCAAACCAAACTGATAATTCAAAGAGACTTGCAAAGATAACCAATCATACATAAAAGAATTCAGAAGATCCAAATATTGTTCATTGATAAACTTGATCATAAACCCACAATTCATCAGTCTCAACAAACACACCACAAAAGAAGATTACATCGAATATATCTCCACGAGAGAGGGGGAGAACATTGTATTGAGATCCAAAAAGAGAGAAGAAGCCATCTAGCTAATAACTATGGACCCGAAGGTCTGAGGTAAACTACTCACACTAGTAGAAAAAGGGCCTATTGTCCCGGTTCGTAAGGGCCTTTTGTCCCGGTTCCTGAACCGGGACTAAAGGGTCGGTACTAATGCCCTGTCCCTTTAGTCCCAATTCAATCCAAAATCGACACAGATGGGCCTCCACGTGGCCTGTGCGCGGAGCCCAGGCAGGAGGGCCTTTGGTCCTGGTTGGTGGCACCAACCAGGACCAATAGGCATCCACGCGTCAGCATTTCTGTGGCTGGGGTTTTTGTTTTTTTGAAATGGGGGTTTGGGGGTTTTGGGGGGTTAATTTAGGTGTTTCATATATTGTGTTAGCTAGCTATAATTAATAGAGAGAAGTGTCCTCTCTTATGTCCGTGCTTGGTCGACGCTATGTACTATACATACGTATAGAGAGGAGTAGACACGCTAGCTAGCTAGTAAGCAAACGAAGGAAGTAGAAGATCGTCATGAACATATATGCATACACAGAGAAGTTATATCGACCACCTCTCCTTCTCTGAGAGATTGGTCGAACAACAAGTTCTCGTATATCTATCCGACACTACCGGCTACATATATACAATAATTATCTCTTACAAATATAATCATACGGACTCATGGTCCACATAGTATTCTCCGTCTTCAGCGATCACGTGGTCAAAAAATAATGCCGCCAATTCCTCTTGAATTGCTCGCATGCGAGCTGGTGCTAGGAGTTCATCCCGCTTCCGAAACATCTAATTTGGAGAAGGGGGTCAATACATATATATATGAATGAATGAAACTCAACACAAATGATGGTAATAAAATAAAATTGTGAATGTTGTTATTTACGTACTTCATATTGTTCATCAGAGTAGCCCCGCTCACAGGTCGTGTGGCGGATGGACTCGCAAACGTAGTATCCACAGAAATCATTCCCTTGTTCCTACCACAACCACTTTACAAGAAATAGAGGTCAACCAAACTGATAAGGAAGAATGCCAAATGGTATTGATGAAACAAGCGCTTGAATCAATAGGAGATGCGCGGAACATGCTACTATAGTACTTACTTTCGGGTGTCTAAATTGCAGCTTCTTTGGGAGTCCTGGAGCTTTTTTGGTGAATTTTTTCCAAACACTGCCAAACAAAGAAAACAATTACTTGATATATCAGGAAATGAACAAAGTTGCTGATATGGTGGATAATCATCGATTTAACTTACTTCTCGAGCATTTGAGTCATGTCCGCATAGTCCTGGGGATCTTTTCATCTTGAGTCTAAGACGGTTACTAGTCCCTGCTCAAGATTAATCTCTAGGAGAATATAGTGGAAACTGCACACGCATGCATAACTCATCAATTACATTACTATAACCTTGACTAATATATAAGGGAAACCGAATACGCACAAGACAGTAACACTCACTTGAAGTTGTAAGGAAAGAGTATTATATCTTTGTTTTCATTTATTACCAACAATCGTAGCAAGTTGGCCTCGGTATCTGCGGCATGAAATTTAACCTCACTTGCATCTATGAGATATGTGTTAATGAACCCAATATCACCGACTTGTCTTTTCTTCAATTCGGCGATCTTCAATCTGCATACTATAGTGAGGGTAAGTATAAATACATGCAATGAAAGAGCTAAGCTATATAGAGAGACTTATTGACAGAAGTAGTACTACTTACAGACAGTAGCAGGTGACCGTTGCTTTATCGAGGGCCAATTGATTGAAAAACTGAAAGAACTCCTCAAATGGAACAGGCAACGGTTCAATTCCAACGAGGTCATACTCCTTTTTAACTATCACATACAAAGTACTCCTCCCCCCAGACTCTCTACAGATTTTCAAGTACCAATCATGCAATCTTCGCATCATCGTTGATAGAGATCTTTCATCTTTGACGAGAGGCTTCCCGTACTCGTATCTTTGTATCTGCACCTCCATGAAATCATAATGTAAATCGTCGCGCAGGTAATCGCCAAGATTGCTATAACCGGGCGCCATCCTCGGATCATTAGCGATGATGTCACTAGGCACCTTGAGCGGGGGGCATGATTGCTTCGCTTGTTCGCCGAGCTGGGCAATTTGTTTCCTAGCTCGTCGTTCTTTTAGCCTTTGATCACTGACAGTACTTCCCGACTGCTCCGCTTCGGCAAATTCCTTTCCAATAATGCGCTCATAGTTTCCTTTCGGCGGAGACTTGGGTGGTTTTGTCAGGGCAGCCAGAGTGCGCTTCGCTTTCACCGGATCTACCTTCTCCTCGGAGGTGGATGTTTCTTTGCTTTCACCCTTCAAAGAAGTTCCTCACTTCTTCTCGCGCGATCTCGGCGTTCTCCTCCGGGGTCCTCTCATATGGTAACTTCTCTGGAGTCTTCAGAGAAGGACCGAATTTGTATGTCCTCCCGCCTCTGGCTGTACTGCTAGACACTGGCAGAGCAGACGGAGCGGTTGTCTTCTTTACTTGCTTATGAGGTGGAGGAGAAGGACTACGACGCGCCAGGCACCCGGAGCGGCGGCAGGTCTCTTCCGCCCTTGCTGACGAGGCGGAGAAGGAGGAGGCTGGCTGCTCGAGCGCGTCGGCGCAGGCGGAGAAGGAGGCGGAGTGCCGCCACGCGCCGGAGAAGGAGCCGGCCGAGTGCCCTGTTCTTCACTCGCCGGAGGAGGAGGCGGTGGAGGAGGCGGAGTGCCCTGATTTGCCGGAGGAGGAGGAGGAGGAGGCGGAGGCGTCCAGTTCGGAAGGTTGATGAGCTCCTTCCGCCATAGGCATGTAGTCTTCAGAGCAGAACCCAGCCGAGTGTCCCCTTCACTGGTAGGGTGGTCAAGCTGGAGGTCCTCAAATCCCTTCGTTATTTCATACACCATCACCCTAGCATATCCTTATGGAATCGGCCGGCAGTGAAAAGTTGCACCGGGTTCAGTAGGAAAAGCAGAGCCAACAGCCGCCTTGACCTTCATATTAATCCATTGTGTCATAAGGTGGCAATTTTGAGACTCCGTGATAGCATCCACGGGATAGCTGGCAGGAGCCTTCAAGACATGCTCCGGCTAAAGCAGCTCGGTGGAAGCCACGCTGCTTCTCCGCTGAGATGGCGGGGTAGCTTCGGGGGAAGCTTCGGCGGTTCGTTTGCTGCGATTTGCTTCTCGTTCCTCTATCGCTTGTACCCTTGCTTGCAGCGCCTGCATTTGTGTCTGCTGCACCTTTTTCCTCCTCTCCTGGCATTTGTAACCGCCTGCGTCCGGAAACCCAACCTTCCACGGAATGGAGCCTGGCGTGCCTCGTGTTCGTCCAGGGTGCTCAGGATTCCCGAGGGCCATTGTGAGCTCGTCGTTCTCTCTGTCTGGATCGACCGTCCCTTGCTGCGCTGCTTCGATATACTGCTGAAGCTTCTTTACTGGTATGTCCATTTGATCATTCATCCAAATGCACTTCCCTGATACAGGGTCCAAGGTTCCGCCAGCCCCGAAGAACCAAGTCCGGCAATGGTCTGGCCAGTTAATTGTCTCTGGTTCGATCCCTTTATCAACCAGATCATTCTCAGTCTTGGCCCACTTAGGTCGGGCTACGAGGTAGCCACCTGACCCCGTGCAATGGTGACGCTTCTTCTTTGCAGCATTTTGCTTGTTTGTCGCCAACATCTTCTTACTCTTTTCCGATGTCTTGTGGGCCACAAATGCGGGCCAGTGATCTCTGATCTTCTCATATCTGCCCTTGAATTCTGGTGTCTCTTTATTTTCGACAAACTTATTCAGCTCTTTCTTCCACCTCCTGAATAGTTCTGCCATCCTCTTAAGAGCAAAAGACTTGATTAATTGCTCTTTAACTGGCTTCTCCGGATCATCCTCTTGCGGTAGGGTGAAATTTGACTTCAACTCGGGCCAAAGATCATTTTTCTGCATATCAATGACATAAGACACCTCAGGGTCTTCTGTAGCCAGCTTTATCCATTACTGGATGCTGATCGGGATCTTGTCCCTAACCAAAACCCCGCACTGAGCAACAAATGCGCTCTTTGTCCGGAGGGGTTCAATCGGTTGGCCGTCGGGCGCGATTGCTATGATCTCAAACTTTTCATCCGAGCTCAACTTTTTCTTCGGGCCTCGTCTCTTTACCGAAGTTGTGCTCGATCCGGAGGGCTAGAAAAAAGAACAAAGACTTAATTAATATGTGTACATACCAAAACAATGAATGCATCAATTAGCTAGTCAGCAGAAGCTTAACTAATATATATACTTGGCCGGACTCGGTTCGGTCACCGAAGATGTCATCACGGTCTCCTTCTTGCACCGGCATTGGGTCACCGGAGCCGTCCTCACGGTCTCCTTCTTGCATCGGCATTAGGTCACCGGAGCCATCATAATCATAGCCAGCTGCTTCCAGACCATCGGTGTCATTGACAAACAACGAGCAGACGGCATCACTTCCTCGTGCGATTATGTCCCCCAACAACTCTTCTTGTACTTCGTCTTGGGCGGTGTCCATAGTTTCTACAAACATTTACAACATGGCAATTATTATTCAAACATGACAGATGGATATATTAGTGGCAAATGTAGAACTAATATTAATTAGTGGCCTCGACGCTGCTTCTCTAGGGTTTGGGGTGGCCTCGACAACGCTTCAAGGATAAAAAAAGAAGAGGAAGAAGAAAAAAGAGGAGAAGAAAGAATAGAGGAGTAAGAACTCCTCTATTCTTTCTTCTCCTCTTTTTTTTTCTTCTTCTTCCTCTTTTTTTTTATCGGAAATGAGGGTCGTCGAGGGTCCCCGAGCGGTAGAGGAAACCCTAAATAGCAAGTATCATGGGTGTGAGATACATGTGGCCGTCGGTGTTGAAAACTACATCCACGTCCCACAAGTGACGCGGGCTCG
>NC_041382.1:33456560-33457221 GCF_002162155.2 Triticum dicoccoides
GTGTTGAAGTTATCGGGAGGGGGTATATCGACCCCCCTCGTGTTGAAGTTATCGGGAGGGGTATATCGACGACGACAGATACAATAAAACATAAGAATACAAAGAAGAAATAAAAAGAGGAGAAGAAGAAAGGAATAGAGGAGAAGATCGAAGAAAAAAAGAAAAAAAAGAGGAGAAGAAGAAAGGAATAGAGGAGAAGAAGAAAAAATAGAAATTCTATTTTTTTTTCTCCTCTATTCCTTTCTTCTTCTCCTCTTCCTTTTCTTCCTCTCCTCTTCTTCTCCTTTTTCCTCTTCTTATTTTCCTTTTTCCTCTCCTGAATATATAAAACTTTTCAAGAAATGAAACTAACCTAAAATGTACTAAATCAGAGAACATATATAGATAATCCTTTTCTAAATATTTAAATCTAACTTTTGCATATATGAACATATATACACAGAGAACATACAAACATATATACATTTTTATAAAAAAGCAAAATATAAAATACAAACATATATATGAAAAAAATCTGAAAAGAAGCAATATACACAATATATATACTGACATATATACATAATATACACAAAGAAGCAATATACACAATATACACAAGCATATAATATATCAAAAAATAGGGGGGCCGGACCAACGGAGGGGTAGGGCGATGGCGACGGGC
>NC_041382.1:33458262-33496040 GCF_002162155.2 Triticum dicoccoides
GGTCACAAAAATTATAAACTTTCTGCATTATTTATTTTCTTTTGTTTTTTGCTTTATTTTTAATTCTTTTTGCTTTTATTTTTAGAAAAATTATAAACTTTCTGTTAGTGCCATTAATTTTCAAATTTGAAAACATTTTTTTAGTTTTTTTGTTTTCTTTGTTGCTTTATTTATTTTATTTTGTTTCTACTTACAACAAAATACTTATTGTTGCTATTTTTATTTTTTCCAGTTTTTTGTTTTGTTTTCTGTATTATTTATTTTCTTTTGTTTTTTGCTTTATTTTTTAATTCTTTTTGCTTTTAGGTCAGCAAAATTATAAACTTTTTGTTAGTGCCATTAGTTTTAGAAAAATTATAAACTTTTTGTTAGTGCCATTAGTTTTCAAATTTGAATAGTTAAAATTTGAATTCTTTGAAATTTGTGTGAATCACAAGTTTGTGATTAACTTTACTAAAAAAATGAACATAGATGCACCTATAGAGAAAATTTGACCTAAATTCATAGTTTTCAAATGAACTCTGAAAAAGTTGGCATAGCATACTCGTGTGTTACAAAGTTGGCATGGTATCATCATAATAGTTGCGGGAGAAAGTCTTCACTTTTTCTTCGCTTGTGTCATTTGCTTATTGCGCCATAACCATGGATAATCTTCGTCGTTTATCAGCATGCTTGGGTCAGCCTTGACATTGAAGGGAGGAATTTCATGAAACTTTTCATAATCTTCAGACATGTCTGTCTTGCCCTCCACTCCCAGGATATCCCTTTTTCCTGAAAGAACTATGTGGCGCTTTGGCTCATCGTATGATGTATTCACTTCCTTATCTTTTCTTTTTCTCGGTTTGGTAGACATGTCCTTCACATAGATAACCTATGCCACATCATTGGCTAGGATGAACGGTTCGTTAGTGTACCCAAGATTTTTCAGATCCACTGTTGTCATTCCGTATTGTGAGTCTACCTGTACCCTGCCGCCTGACAGATTAACCCATTTGCACTTAAACAAAGGGACCTTAAAATCATGTCCGTAGTCAAGTTCCCATATGTCCACTATGTAACCATAATATGTGTCCTTTCCGCTCTCGGTTGCTACATCAAAGCGGACACCGATGTTTTGGTTGGTGCTCTTTTGATCTTGGGCGATCGTGTAAAATGTATTCCCATTTATCTCGTACCCTTTGTAAGTCAATACAGTCAAAGATGGTCCCCTGGACAACAAGTACAGCTCATCACAAACAGTGTTGTCACCTCTAAGACGTGTTTCCAACCAACTGCTGAAAGTCCTGATGTGTTCACATGTAATCCAGTCGTCGCACTGCTCCGGGTGTTTGGAGCGCACACTGTTCTTGTATTCGTTGACATACGTGGTCACCAAGGTAGAGTTCTGTAGAACTGTGTAGTGTGCTTGAGACCAAGAATATCCATCCCTACATATTATTGAGTCACTTCCAAGAGTGCCTTTTCCAGTCAGTCTCCCTTCATACCGCGATTTAGGGAGACCTATCTTCTTAAGGCCAGGAATGAAGTCAACACAAAACCGGATAACATCCTCTGTTTGATGGCCCATGGAGATGCTTCCTTCTGGCCTAGCGCGGTTACGGACATATTTCTTTAGGACTCCCATGAACCTCTCAAAGGGGAACATATTGTGTAGAAATACGGGCCCTAGGATGACAATCTCGTCGACTAGATGAACTAGGACGTGCGTCATGATATTGAAGAAGGATGGTGGGAACACCAGCTCGAAACTGATAAGACATTGCGCCACATCACTCCTTAGCCTTGGTACGATTTCTGGATCGATCACCTTCTGAGAGATTGCATTGAGGAATGCACATAGCTTCACAATGGCTAATCGGACGTTTTTCGGTAGAAGCCCCCTCAATGCAACCGGAAGCAGTTGCGCCATAATCACGTGGCAGTCATGAGACTTTAGGTTCTGAAACTTTTTCTCTGGCATATTTATTATTCCCTTTATATTCGACGAGAAGCCAGTCGTGACCTTCATACTGAGCAGGCATTCAAAGAAGATTTCTTTCTCTTCTTTCGTAAGAGCGTAGCTGGCAGGACCTTTATACTGCTTCGGAGGCATGCCGTCTTTTTTGTGCAAACGTTGCAGGTCCTCCTGTGCCTCAGGTGCATCTTTTGTCTTCCCATACACGCCCAAGAAGCCTAGCAGGTTCAAGCAAAGGTTCTTCATCACGTGCATCACGTCGATTGAAGAGCGGACCTCTAGGTCTTTCCAGTAGGGTAGGTCCCAAAATACAGATTTCTTCTTCCACATGGGTGTGTGTCCCTCGGCGTCATTCGGAACAGCTAGTCCACTGGGACCCTTTCCAAAGATTACGTGTAAATCATTGACCATAGCAAGTACGTGATCACTGGTACGCATGGCAGGCTTCTTCCGGTGATCTGCCTCGCCTTTGAAATGCTTGCCTTTCTTTCGACATTGATGGTTGGTCGGAAGTAATCGACGATGGCCCAGGTACACATTCTTCCTGCATTTGTCCAGGTATATACTTTCAGTGTCATCTAAACAGTGCGTGCATGCGTGGTATCCTTTGTTTGTCTGTCCTGAAAGGTTATTGAGAGCAGGCCAATCGTTGATGGTCACAAACAGCAATGCCTTTAGGTTAAATTCCTCCTGTCTGTGCTCATCCCACGTACGTACATTGTTTCCATTCCACAGCTGTAAAAGTTCTTCAACTAATGGCCTTAGGTACACATCAATGTCGCTGCCGGGTTGCTTAGGGCCTTGGATGAGAACTGGCATCATAATGAACTTCCGCTTCATGCACATCCAAGGAGGAAGGTTATACATACATAGAGTCATGGGCCAGGTGCTGTGATTGCTACTCTGCACCCAGAAAGGATTAATGCCATCCGCGCTTAAAGCAAACCATAGATTCTTTGGGTCCTTTGCAAACTCATCCCAGTACTTTCTCTCGATTTTTCTCCACTGCGACCCGTCAGCGGGTGCTCTCAACTTCCCGTCTTTCTTCCGGTCCTCACTGTGCCATCGCATCAACTTGGCATGCTCTTCGTTTCTGAATAGACGTTTCAACCGTGGTATTATAGGAGCATACCACATCACCTTTGCAGGAACCCTCTTCCTGGGGGGCTCGCCGTCAACATCACCAGGGTCATCTCGTCTCATCTTATACCGCAATGCACCTCATACCGGGCATGCGTTCAGATCCTTGTATGCACCGCGGTAGAGGATGCAGTCATTAGGGCATGCATGTATCTTCTCCACCTCCAATCCTAGAGGGCATATGACCTTCTTTGTTGCGTATGTACTGTCGGGTAATTCGTTATCCTTTGGAAGCTTCTTCTTCAATATTTTCAGTAGCTTCTCAAATCCTTTGTCAGCCATAGCATTCTTTGCCTTCCACTGCAGCAATTCCAGTACGGTACCGAGATTTGTGTTGCCATCTTCGCAATTGGGGTACAACCCTTTTTTGTGATCCTCTAACATGCGATCAAACTTCATCTTCTCCTTTTGACTTTCGCATTGCGTCCTTGCATCAACAATGACCCGGCGGAGATCATCATCATCCGGCACATCGTCTGGTTCCTCTTGATCTTCAGCAGCTTCACCCGTTGCAGCATCATTGGGCACATCGTCTGGTTCCTCTTCATCTTCACCAGCTCCCCCCGTATTCAGGGGGCACATAGTTGTCATCGTACTCTTCTTCTTCACCGTCTTCCATCATAACCCCTATTTCTCCGTACCTCCTCCAAACATTATAGTGTGGCATGAAACCCTGGTAAAGCAGGTGGGAGTGAAGGATTTTCCGGTTAGAGTAAGACCTCGTATTCCCACATTCAGTGCATCGACAACACATAAAACCATTCTGCTTGTTTGCCTCAGCCGCATCGAGAAACTCATGCACGCCCTTAATGTACTCGGAGGTGTGTCTGTCACCGTACATCCATTGTCGGTTCATCTGCGTGCATTATATATAATTAAGTGTGCAAATTAATAGAAGTTCATCATCACATTAAAACCAAAGTGCATACATAGTTCTCATCTAACAACATATAGCTCTCCAGAGCATCTAATTAATTAAACCATACATTGAAACTATGTAAAACATTTCAATGCGAAAACAAATGCGATCATAATCGCAACCAAGGTAACAATTGATCCAACGGCATAATGATACCAAGCCTCGGTATAAATGGCATATTTTCTAATCTTTCTAATCTTCAAGCGCATTGCATCCATCTTGATCTTGTGATCATCGACGACATCTGCAACATGCAACTCCAATATCATCTTCTCCTCCTCAATTTTTTTATTTTTTCCTTCAACAAATTGTTTTCTTCTTCAACTAAATTTAACCTCTCGACAATAGGGTCGGTTGGCATTTCCGATTCACATACATCCAACATAAATAAAATCTATGTCACGTTGGTTGGCATAATTTTCATAAACAATAAATGAACCAATAGTTATAAAGATAATATATATACCACATCCGAATCATAGACAGGACGAGGGTCGACGGGGGCGGATACCAAAACCATCGCACTATATAAGATGCAATAATAAAAGTAAGAAAATAATACAAGTATCTATGTAAACATACAAGTAAGAATATTTTTCCTTTCAGAAAGAACATAAGAACAAGAGGCTCACCATGGTGGTGCCAGCGATGAGCTCGGCGCGGGTGATCGACGGCGGCGAAGACGGGGACGGGGCGTGACGGACCGCTAAACCTAGACAAATATTGAGGAAAATGGAGCTTGGAGGTCGAGCTTGGAGAGGAGAAAGCATAAGTAGTGTGGCGCGGGCATTCCATCGAACACCTTGTGTGCATAGGAGGTGAGCTAGAGCACCACCAAGCCCTCTCCCCCTTGGCCAGAAAAAAACAGAGCAGTGTGCTCTGCTCTTACGTGAGGGGGTATATATAGGCACCTCATTGGTCCCGGTTGGTGGCATGAACCGGGACTAAAGGGGAGCCTTTGGTCCCGGTTCAAGCCACCAACCAGGACCAATGGTGGTGGGCCAGGAGCGAGGCCCATTGGTCCCGGTTCGTCCCACCAACCGGGACCAAAAGGTCCAAATGAACCGGGACCAATGGCCCATGTGGCCCGGCCGGCCCCCTGGTCTCACGAACCGGGTCCAATGCCCCCATTGGTCCCAGTTCTGGGCTGACCCGGCGTGGACCAATGCCCTGTTTTCTACTAGTGTCACACTTCATCGGAGGGGCTATGGTGTTGATGTAGAAGCCCTCCATGATCGATGCCCCCTCCGGCGGAGCTCCAGAACAGGCCCCAAGATGGGATCTCGTGGATACAGAAAGTTACGGCGGTGGAATTAGAGTTTCGGCTCCGTGCTTGATCGTTTGGGGGTACGTAGGTATATATAGGAGGAAGGAGTATGTCGGTGGAGCATTAGGGGGTCCACAAGGGTGGAGGGCGCGCTTGGGGGGTAGGCGCGCCCCCCTACCTCATGGCTTCCCTGTTGGTTGCTTGATGTAGGGTCCAAGTCTCCTGGATCATGTTCGTTCTGAAAATCACATTCCCGAAGGTTGCATTCTGTTTGGACTCCGTTTGATATTCTTTTTCTGCCAAACTCTGAAATAGGCAAAAAAAACTGCAATTCTGGGTTGGGCCTCCGGTTAATAGATTAGTCCCAAAAATAATATAAAAGTGAATAATAAAGCCCAATAATGTCCAAAATAGAAGATAATATAGCATGGAGCAATCAAAAATTATAGATACGTTGGAGACGTATCACTCATACATGGATCCCATCTCAGATTTCATGGCCTCAAGCCATTTTGCGGAATCTGGACTCATCATCGCTTCCTCATAGTTTGTAGGTTCATCATGGTCAAGTAACATGACCTCCAGAACATGATTACCATACCACTCTGATGCGGATCTTACTCTAGTTTACCTAGGAGGTTCGGTAGTAACTTGATCAGAAGTTTCATGATCATCATCATTAGCTTCCTCGCCTACTGGTGTAGGAATCACTAGAACTGATTTCTATGATGAACTACTTTCCAATAAGGGAGCAGGTACAGTTACCTCATCAAGTTCTACTTTCCTCCCACTCACTTCTTTCGAGAGAAACTCCTTCTCTAGAAAGGATCCATTCTTAGCAATGAATATCTTGCCTTCGGATCTGTGATAGAAGGTGTACCCAATAGTCTCCTTTGGGTATCCTATGAAGACATATTTCTCCAATTTGGGTTCGAGCTTATCAGGTTGAATCTTTTTCACATAAGCATCGCAGCCCCAAACTTTAAGAAATGACAAGTTGGGTTTCTTGCCAAACCACAGTTCATAAGGTGTTGTCTCAACGGATTTTGATCATGCCCTATTTAACATGAGTGCAGCTGTCTCTAAAGCATAACCCCATTATGATAGCGGTAAATCAGTAAGATACATCATAGATCGCACCTTATCTAATAAAGTGCGGTTATGACATTCGGACACGCCATTATGCCGTGGTGTTCCAGGTGGCGTGAGTTGCGAAACTATTCCGCATTGTTTCAAATGAAGACCAAATTCATAACTCAAATATTCATGCTACCTCTTGAGCATGCATTGGTTTTCCCTTGAAGAGGAAAGGGTGATGCAGCAAAGTAGCATAAGTATTTCCCTCAATTGTTGAGAATCAAGGTATCAATCCAGTAAGAGACTACACGCAAGTCGCCTAGTACCTGCACAAACAAACAAGAACATCGCAACCAACATGATAAAGGGGTTGTCAATCCCTTCACGGTCACTTACGAGAGTGAGATCTGATAGAGATGATAAGATAAATATTTTTGGTATTTTTGTGGTATAGATTGGAAAATAAAGAATGCAAAATAGTAAACTAGAATTGTAGATTGGAAACTTATATGATGTAAAGTAGACCCGGGGGCCATAGGTTTCACTAGAGGCTTCTCTCAAGATAGCAAGTATTAAGGTGGGTGAACAAATTACTGCTGAGCAATTGATAGAGAAGTGCATAGTTATGATGATATCGAAGGCAATGATCGTGAATATAGGCATCACGTCCGTGACAAGTAGACCAAAACGATTCTGCATCTACTACTATTACTCCACACATCGACCGCTATCCAGCATGCATCTAGAGTATTAAGTTCATAAGAACGGAGTAACGCTTTAGGCAAGATGACATGATGTAGAGGGATAAACTCAAGCAATATGATATAAACCCCATCTTTTTATCCTCGATGGCAACAATACAATACGTGCCTTGCTGCCCCTGCTGTCACTGGGAAAGGACACCGCAATATTGAACCCAAAGCTAAGCACTTCTCCCATTGCAAGAAAGATTAATCTAGTAGGCCAAACCAAACTGATAATTCGAAGAGACTTGCAAAGATATCAAATTATGCATATAAGAATTCAAAGAAGAATCAAATAATATTCATAGATAATCAAGTTCATAAACCCACAATTCATCAAATCTTGTCAAACACACCATAAAAAGAGTTACATCGAATAGATCTCCAAAAAGATCAAGGAGAACTTTGTATTGAGATCCAAAGAGAGAGAGAAGAAGCCATCTAGCTAATAACTATGGACCCAAAGGTCTGTGGAAAACTACTCACACACCATCGGAGAGGCTATGGTGTTGATGTGGAAGCCCTCCGTGATCGAATCCCCCTCCAGCGGAGCACCGGAAAAGGCCCCAAGATGGGATCTCACGGGTAAAGAAGGTTGTGGTGGTGGAAAAGGTGTTTTGTTGCTCTCCCTGAAGATTTTAGGGTATAAGAGTATATATAGGCAAAAGAAATAGGTCGGTGGAGCTATGAGGGGCCCACGAGGGTGGGGGTGCCCACACCCCCCTGGGGAATGCCCTCCTACCTTGTGGCTGCCTCGCTACTTCCTTGACGTCCACTCCAAGTCTCTTGGATCAAGTTTGTTCCAAAAAAGATCCTCGCGAAGGTTTCATTCCGTTTGGATTCCGTTTGATATTCCTTTTCTGTGAAACACCTAAATAGGCAAAAAAAACAGCAATTTGCACTGGGCTTTCGGTTAATAGGTTAGTCCCAATAATAATATAAAAAGGTATAGTGAAGCCCATTAAACATCCAAAACAGATAATATAACAGCATGGAACAATCAAAAATTATAGATATGTTGGAGACGTATCAAGCATCCCCAAGCTTAATTCCTGCTTGTCCTCGAGTAGGTAAATGATAAAAACAGAATTTTTTATGTGGAATGCTTCCTAACATAATTTTCAATGTAATTCTCTTTATTGTGGCATGAATATTACGATCCATAAGATTCAAGATAAAAGTTTAATATTGACATAAAAATAATAATACTTCAAGCATACTAACCAAGCAATTATGTCTTCTCAAAATAACATGGCCAAAGAAAGTTATCCCTTCAAAATCATATAGTCTGGCTATGCTCTATCTTCACCACACAAAATATTTAAATCGTGCACAACCACTAGTAGAAAAAGGGTCATCTGTCCCGGTTGGTAAGGGCCTTTTGTCCCGGTTTGTGAACCGGGACTAAAGGGTCGTTACTAATGCCCTAGCCCTTTAGTCCCGGTTCTTACACGAACCGGGACAAATGGGCCTCCATGTGGCCGGTGCGCCGAGCCCAGGCAGGAGGGCCTTTGGTCCCGGTTGGTGGCACCAACCGGGACCAATAGGCATCCACACGTCAGCATTTCAGGGGCTGGGGGTTTTGTTTTTTTTAAAGGGGGGTGGGGGTTTTGGGGGTTTAATTTAGGTGTTTCATATATTGTGTTAGCTAGCTAATTAATAGAGAGAAGTGTCCTCTCTTATGTCCGTGCTTGGTCGATGCTATATATACGTATATATAGAGAGGACTAGACACGCTAGCTAGTAAGAAAATGAAGGAAACAGAAGATCGTCATGAACATATGCATACAAAGAGAAGTGATATCGACCACCTCTCCTTCTCCGAGAGATTGGTCGAACAACAAGTTCTCGTATATCTATCCGACACTACCGGCTACATATATACAATAATTATCTCTTACAATATAATCTCCTAATTATATATGAACACAGGGTCCACATAGTATTCTCCGTCTTCAGCGATGACGTGGTCAAGGAAGAATGCCGCCAATTCCTCTTGAATTGCTCGCATACGATCTGGTGCTAGGAGTTCATCCCGCATCTGAAACATCTAATTTAAACAAGGGGGTCAATACATATATATATATGAATAAATGAAACTCAACACAAATGATGGTAATAAAATAAAATTGTGAATATTATTGCTTACGCACTTCATATTGTTCATCAGAGTACCCCCGTTCACAGGTCGTGTGGCGGATGGACTCACAAATGTAGTATCCACAGAAATCATTCCCTTGTTCCTGCCACAACCACTTTACAAGAAATAGAGGTCAATCAAACTGATAAGCAAGCATGCCAAATGGTATTGATGAAACTAGCGCTTGAATCACTAGGAGATGCACGGAACATGTTACTATAGTACTTACTTTCGGGTGTCTAAATTGCAGCTTCTTCGGCAGTCCCAGAGCTTTTTTGGTGAATTTTCTCCAAACCCTGCCAGACAAAGAAAACAATTACTTGATATCAGGAAATGAACAAAGTTGCTGATATGGTGGATAATGATCGATTTAACTTACTTCTCGAGCATTTGAGTCATGTTCGCATAGTCCTGGGGATCTTTTCGTCTCGAGTCTAAGATGGTTACTAGTCCCTGCTCAGGCTTAATCTCTAGGAGAATACAGTGGAAGCTGCGCGCGCATGCATAACTCATCAATTACATTACTATAACCTGAACTAATAAGGGAAACCGAATATGCACAAGATAGTAACACTCACTTGAAGTTGTAAGGAAAGAGTATTATATCTTTGTTTTCATTTATTACCAACAATCGTAGCAAGTTGGCCTCGGTATCTTCGACATGATATTTAACCTCAGTTGCATCTATGAGATTTGTGTTAATGAACCCAATATCACCGATTTGTCTTTTCTTCAATTCGGCGATCTTCAATCTGCATAATATAGTGAGGATAATTATAAATACATGCAATGAAAGAGCTGACCTATATAGAGAGACTTAATGACAGAAGTAGTACTACTTACGGACAGTAGCAAGTGATGGTTGCTTTATCGAGGGCCTTTTGATTGAAGAACTGGAAGAACTCCTCAAATGGAACATTCAACAGTTCAATTCCAACGAGGTCATGCTCCTCTCTAACTCTCAGCGTCAAAGTATTCCTCCCCCCAGACTCTCTGCAGGTTTTCATGTACCAATCATGGAATATTCGCATCATTGTTGTTAGAGATCTTTCATCTTTGACGAGAGGCTTCCCGTACTCGTATTTGTGTTCCTCCACCTCCAAGAAATCATAATGTACATCGTCGGGCGGGTAATCTCCAAGATTGCTATAACCGGGCACCATCCTCGGATCATTAGCGACGATGTCGCTAGACACCTTGAGCGGGGGGGCACGATTGGTTCGCTTGTTCGCCGAGCTGGGCAATTCTTTTCCCAGCTCGTCGTTCTTTTATCCTTTGATCACTGACAGTACTTCCCGACCGCTCCGCTTCGACAAATGTCTTTGCAATAGTGCGCTCATAGTTGCCTTTCGGCGGAGACTTTGCTAGTTTTTTCAGGGCAGCCAGAGTGCGCTTCGCTTTCGCCGGATCTACCTTCTCCTCCGGAGGTGGATCTTTCTTTGCTTTCACCCCTTCAAAGAAGTTCGTCACTTCGGCTCGCGCGATCTTCGTGTTCTCCTCTGGGGTCCTCTCGTATGGTAACTTCTCTGGAGTCTTCAGAGAAGGACCGAATCTATATTGCCTCCTACCTTTGGTTGTACTACTAGACGCCGGCAGAGCAGACGGAGCGGCTGAGGCTGTCTTCTTTCCTTTCTTACGAGGCGGAGGAGAAGGACTACGACGCGCCAGAGTAGCCGGAGCGGCGGCGGGTCTCTTCCGCCCTTGCTGACGAGGCGGAGAAGGGGGAGGCTGGCTTCTCGGGCACGCCGGCGCAGGCGGAGAAGGAGGCGGAGTGCCGCCACGTGCCGGAGAAGGAGGCTGAGTGCCCTGATCACTCGCCGGAGGAGAAGGCGGAGGAGGAGGCGGAGCAGGAGGCAGAGTGCCCTGACTCGCCGGAGGAGGAGGAGGAGGCGGAGGCGTCCAGTTCAGAAGGTTGATGGGCTTGATAACCCACAAGTATAGGGGATCGCAACAGTTTTCGATAAGTAAGAGTGCCGAACCCAACGAGGAGCTACAGGTAGAACAAATATTCCCTCAAGTTCTATCGACCACTGATACAACTCTACGCACGCTTGACGTTCGCTTTACCTAGAACAAGTATGAAACTAGAAGTACTTTGTAGGTGTTGTTGGATAGGTTTGCAAGATAATAAAGAGTACATAAATAAAAAGTAGGGTCTGTTTAGATAAAGAAACAATAAAGTTGCGGAATTGCCCCTAAGCAATTGACTACTTTACTAGATCGATAGCAAGTATTATGTGGGAGAGGCCACTGCTAGCATGTCATCCCTGACTTGGAATTCTATGCACTTATGATTGGAACTATTAGCAAGCATCCACAACTACTAATGTTCATTAAGGTAAAACCCAACCATAGCATTAAGATATATTGGTCCCCCTTCAATACCGTATGCATCAATTTCTATGCTAGGTTGAAGCTTCTGTCACTCTTGCCCTCCAATACATAGTCCTATCATATGATCCACGCGCGCAATCACATGATGGGCACCAAAGGACAGCAACATAACCACAAGCAAATTAAATCAATCATAGCAATTCATCAACCACCGATAGGACAACAAAAATCTACTCAGACATCATAGGATGGCAACACATCATTGGATAATAATATGAAGCGTAAAGCACCATGTTCAAGTAGAGGGTACAACGGGTTGCGGGAGAGTGGACCACTGTAGATAGAGGGGGGAGGCAATGGAGATGTTGGTGAAGATGGCGGAGGTGTTGGTGTAGATCGCGGTGATGATGATGGCCCCCGGTGGCGTTCCGGCGCCACCGGAAGCGAGGGGAAGAGAGGGGCCCCCTTCTTCCTCTTCTTCCTTGACCTCCTCCCTAGATGGGAGAAGGGTTTCCCCTCTAGTCCTTGGCCTCCATGGCATGGGAGGGGCGAGAGGCCCTCCGAGATTGGATCTATCTCTCTGTCTCTCTCTGTTTCTGCATTCTCTTCTGGCTCTGTTTCACCGTTTCGTGTATATATGGAGATCCGTAACTCCGATTGGCCTGAAACCTTCACCTGATTTTTTTCCGAATATTAGCTTT
This sequence comes from Triticum dicoccoides, assembly GCF_002162155.2. Taxonomy (NCBI): domain Eukaryota; kingdom Viridiplantae; phylum Streptophyta; class Magnoliopsida; order Poales; family Poaceae; genus Triticum; species Triticum dicoccoides. The sequence goes on from NC_041382.1 coordinate 33,470,538, forward strand.
CTTGCAGCAAAAGAAGAGCGTCAAGCGCCTTACGGTGGGCTCACGAGGGTAGGGGGCGCGCCCCCCTGCCTCGTGACCACCTCGGGCACTGGCTCGCGTTGATTTTCCTTCCCAATTTTCCATATTTTCCAAAAATAAGCTCTGTCCATTTTTATCCCGTTTGGACTCCGTTTGATATGGATATTCTGCGAAATGAAAAACATGCAACAGACAGGAACTGGCACTGGGCACTGGATAAATATGTTAGCCCCAAAAATAATATAAAAAGTTGCCAAAAAGTATATGAAAGTTGAATAATATTGGCATGGAACAATCAATAATTATAGATATGACGGACACGTATCAGCATCCCCAAGCTTAATTCCTGCTCCTCCTCGAGTAGGTAAATGATAAAAAAGATAATTTTTGATGTGGAATGCTACCTAGCATAATCTTGATCATATATCTAATCATGGCATGAATATTAAGATACAAGTGATTCAAAGCAATAGTCTATCCTTTGACATAAAAATAATAACACTTCAAGCATACCAACCAAGCAATTATGTCTTATTGAAATAACATAGTTGAGGGAGTCCTGGATTAGGGGGTGTCCGGATGGCCGGACTCCTGGACTATGGAGATACAAGATTGAATACTTCGTCTCGTGTTCGGAAGGGACTTTCCTTGGCGTGGAAGGCAAGCTTGGCGATACGGATATGTAGATCTCCTACCATTGTAACCGACTTTGTGTAACCCTAACCCTCTCCGGTGTCTATATAAACCGGAGGGTTTTAGTCCGTAGGACAATACACAGAACAACAATCATAGCATAGGCTAGCTCCGATCACGGAGTTTACTGCCGCGGACATCTTTCAGCACTCGCCTTTCGGCGATATACTGAAGACACTAAAGTCTCTCTCTTTATCAGGAGAGCCCTGGCCGGACTACGGTCAGCAAGGTTGGGATACAGACGATGAAGAAATTCAAAGCCCACCCACCACCCACTTTGTAGCCACTGTCGACGATTTAACCGACATGCTCGACTTCGAATCCGAAGACATTGACGGTATGGACGCCGATGAAGGAGACGATGAAGAAGCAGTGCATGTTGGGCCCTGGAAAGACACCTCGTCATATGACGTATACATGGTGGACGCACCAAAAGATGACGACAAGGAGCGGAAGGATGCACCGAAGGCTTGTTCCCTCGAGAAGCAGTCAAAGCAGCAATGCAAGCGCCGCCCCAAATCCCGCCTCGACAGAAATAATGATCACACAGACCCAGCGCTGGAGCAAGGCGAACCGCTGCCGGACAACGGCAATCCGGATAATCAAACCGAACAAACAAATTCTATCAAGGATAATGGTCCGGACGACATAACGCCGGACAGGCACCCGGAGCAGCAGAACGCCCGTAAAAGGCTTGTTGCCACCGCGAGGAGTCTTAAAAAGCATAAGCAAAGGCTCAAGGCTGCGCAAGACACACTCCAAATCAGATGGAGTAAAATACTCAACACAGCAGCGAGGTACGGCGACAATCGCCCCTCCAAGAGCTACCCAAAGCGGAAGCTGCTACCTGAATTCGATGAGGAGGCCTCAGACCCCCCACAACCAAATATCAAAGCAGCCACCTGGCCGGATAGACGACCCCTCTGCCAACACAGAGCGGCGTACAACGCCACTCACAATACAACACGCGACCCATGCGAGGGCTTGCACCCAAAGGACGGTGCAACAAGATCCATCTATGGACCACGCAAGCGCGCCCCAGCATACAATGGAACACAACAAACATCTGAACAACGCGGTACAGCCAGCTACAGGGGTGCCGCACACCCCCTATGTTTCACCGATGAGGTGCTGGGCCATGAATTTCCAGAGGGATTCAAACTCGTAAACATAGAGACATATGACGGAACAACAGACCCTGGGGGTCTGGATTGAGGACTACATCCTTCATATCCATATGTCTCGAGGAGATGATCTCCACGCCATCAAGTACTTACCCCTCAAGCTCAAAGGGCCAGCTCATCACTGGCTTAAAGGCCTCCCCGAAAGCTCCATTGGAAGTTGGGAAGAGCTTGAAGATGCCTTTCAGGAGAATTTTCAAGGGACTTATGTCCAACCTCCGGATGCGGACGATTTGAGTCATATAACTCAACAACCCGGAGAGTCAGCCCGAAAGCTTTGGAACAGGTTTCTTACTAAAAAGAACCAGATTGTCGACTGTCCGGACGCTGAAGCCTTGGCAACTTTTAAGCATAGCGTCCGTGAGGAATGGCTCGCCAGATACCTCGGCCAAAATAAGCCGAGAACGATGGCCGCATTAACAAGCCTCATGACCCGCTTTTGCGCGGGTGAGGACAGCTAGTTAGCCAGATGCAGCACCAGCGACCCCAGTACATCTGAAGTTAGAGATGGAAGCGGGAAATCATGGCGCAACAGCATTAACAAACGCCGGAATAAAGAAGACAGGACAAAGGGCACGGCAGTAAACGCCGGATTCAGAAGCTCTCGGCCAGGTCAGCAAAAGCCGCCCTCTAAAGGCACCAGGGATGACCTGTCCAGCCTCAACAAAATTCTGGACCAAGTATGTCAGATCCATAGTACCCCTGGTAAACCTGCTAATCATACCCACAGAGAATGTTGGGTCTTCAAGCAGTCCGGCAAGCTCAACGCCGTACACAAGGGGGAGGATACACCAAGTGCAGACGAGGACGAGCCTCCCAAGCAAGACACTGGGGAACAAAAGTAATTTCCACCAAAAGTCAAAACAATAAATGTGTTACACGTGATCAAGGGAAAAAAACAACGCGGCACTCCCAGGAAAATATACCCAAGTGCCTGTCACCGCGAAGTCCTGCCACTGGTCGTCTCAACCGATCACTTTCGACCATCGCGATTACTCAGCAAGTATCCAACGTGCAGGATGGGCTGCCCTGGTATAAGACCCAGTAATTGGCGGATATCACTTCACACGAGTCTTGATGGACGGTGGCAGCAATCTAAACTTAATATATCAGGATACAATCCGCAGGATGGGGTTAGACCCAACAAAAATTCGCCATAGCAATACTACCTTTAAAGGAGTAACGCCAGGCCCAGGGGCTCGTTGTATGGGCTCCCTCCTACTACAAGTTATATTCAGCTCCCCCGATAACTTCCGCCGCGAGCATTTAACCTTCCACATCGCTCCGTCTCAAAGTGGCTATCAAGCACTGCTCGGACGCGAAGTTTTCGCTCGCTTTAATGCAATACCACACTACACCTCCCTCACACTCAAGATGCCCGGTCCACGTGGCATCATTTCAGTGAACGGAAATATCAAGCGATCTCTACGCGCCGAAGAGAGTGCGGCTGCCCTGGCAGCCGCACACTAAAGGCGCCCGGACCAGCGAAAGCATCCAATAGGTCGTCAAGACCTCAGACATAACTAATCAAGTCCGGCGCCGCTATTTATACCAAATAAGTGGTCACACCCCTATTTGTCAAATACAAGGGGCTCAACGCGCGCAGACAAGTGGCAATTTTTTCTCATCTTGAATTATACATGGTTTCTTTAAAAACTAACCTTTTGCACGACAACTTTTTCACCTAAATTCCTCTCTTTTACAGATGATCATCGTGCTACACCCGTCCAGGATAAGGCACAACGGAGACACAGGCGTAGACGTGCAGCAGGGATCCGCTCCAAGGATTCTTTTTAGATTAAGACCCTGCGTAAACCTTTTGTACTGTCTCTTGTTGATACATATCCACCGTTGAGAAGGATGCTGATGTCTTGGCATGTGGCCATGCTAGAACAATGCACGTACCTGGAGACAAGGAGCTTCTTAAAAAGGCCATTATTTAGGCCCGGTTTATACCACAAAGACCGAATACCTTAGGGAGTGTTCGGCGTTGCGAGTTTGGCCTTATATGCATCAGCTCCGAATCATTGTCTTTGGTCAAATGTTGGGTTTGCCCGGTCCTGTGTTTTGGTGCCTTACGTTCCGCTTTACCGGCTAAGGTAGCACCAGGAGAACTACTGCGATTGTGCCCTGGTTCATCCGGACGAGCACCTCAGTAGAAAAAAGGCAAAAACTGACTGTCATGATATAGCATGAGACTGGTCAACCACTCGATGACCTGTTGGAATGTTAGAATTCCTCCGCCTTAACGAAGGGCCGTTTTCCGGCCAGGCATGTACGCACCCCGGGATCGGGAGAGTGCAGAGCCACCAGGGGCTATCTAGTAGCCCCACTGTCAAACTCCTATGGCTAAGTGAAATTGCTAAAGCATTATAGTCCGGTTGCCTCGCTCGCTCCGCTATCACCTCCTTAATAGGACCAAGACGTTGGGTTAAGTGTGAACGCGTGTTTTTTGCGAGCACCTCCGCATTATATGCGTGGGGGTTGAAGCCGACGGCTGCAATCTTTCAGGTTATACACATGTATACATAAACGGCCGCCCAGGAGGCATCATATTACTTTCAGGCAAAAGTATAAAAATAGCCTTATAAAAATTTATAAAAGCATTTCGCTTACAATGAGATTACATATCACTCAAACATAATATTTTTTTAGCACTAGGTCTCTATCAAACGAGCACCCTCAAGAACTTCTTCAAAGTAGTGCTCAGCAGCCATTCGACCTATGGCCGAATCCCGCGCTGCAACAATGGTAGCATCCATCTCCGCCCAGTGTGCTTTAACACGGGCAAAGGCCATCCGTGAGCCCTCTATGCACGCCGACCTCTTCATCACTTTAATGCGCGGCACCACGTCAAGGAGCTGCTGCACCAAGCTGAAATAGCTGTTCGGTTTTGGCCTTTCCGGCCATAGCTGATCCACAACAGACCTCATGGCGAGTCCGGACAACCTATTCAGTTCGGCCCATTCGGCTAATTGGTAAGTCAATGAAAGCGGACGCTCGGGAGAATGGAATTGTGTCCAAAACAGCTGGTCCACTTCACGGTCCGTCTGACCCTGGAAGTACTTGGCCGCATCGGCAGCGCTCGCCACCAAATCCATATACACATCCTCCGAACTCCACAGCCGATCCAGAGAGGCATGCCGTGGATCTCCGAACTTCCTCCGCAACATAAAGGATTTCCCAGCTACAATATCCCCGGCTTCCCGCAGCTCCTCCTTCGCCCTCATAGCAGAGCGGATGTCTTTTCTCATCGTAGCAGCCTTCTCAAGGTCCGATGCCTTCGCTAGGTTTTCCTTTTCAAGAACCCGGCAACGGTCGGTGGCGGCTTTTAATTCTATGGCCATCTTATCTCGGCTCTCGCCATGCGCGGCCTTCTCGGTTTTCAACTCTTCGGCCGCCTTCAAAGCAGCCGCATTACTAAACCTCGCTTGTTCCTTGGCTCGGGCAAGTTCTGCCCGCAAGGCTTCAATACTGGCAGCTCCATCTGCAGTCACAACATATTAAAGATACTGGCATCATGCTTCTCTTACTATGTGGTGTTTACCAGATAATGACACTTACCCTGTGCCTCGTCAAGCCTTTTGTTAACAAGCTCGATGTCGGTGTCTGCCGCATCCAACTGCTGTTTTAAATGGGCAAACTCGCTAGTCCAGCTAGCCACCAGAGCTTCCATCACCTGCACATAGAGGCAGTATGGCTATTACCTGGGAATATGATCCTCTATTCGTCGTTGTTTCCAACGACAACCAGAGTCTCAGGGGCTACTATCTACACAGGGCACACCTAGCATGTGCAGGACTATCATACATTATTTTACGTACCTCAAAGCCTGTTAGTAGACTCATAAAAGCTTCATGCAATCCGCTTTCGGCGGACGAGATTCTCTCCATCACCGTATTCATCAGCACACGGTGTTCATCTGAGATGGCCGCTCGCCCCACCAACTCCCTCAGTACATCAGATCGCACACCAGACGGTGCCGGACTCTTCTTCCGCTCTCTTCGGGAGCCGGACACTGGGAGCTTCGGGGGTCAATGGGATTATCTTCTGGCCTCACCGGACCCGGAGAGGCCCTCCACGACGACACTTCAGGGTCGCCCGCGTCCGGAGCGGAGGAATCCGGAGGGGGCGTTTCGCTCTCCATCATCTCTGGAAGAAGATCCCCCGAAGACGAGCTCATTTGAGAGGGGCTAAGGCTCGAACTGCAAAGATATATGCGGTGGTTATTTTCTCAGAAGAAAAAGATGGCATACCTGTACTATTAAAGTATTTCGGGTCACTAATGACTCGCTGGAGAATTGATCCCCCCGCGGACTTTGTGCGGCAAAAGCACCCCCCAAGGTAGGACCCTCTGTGGGAGACTTCTTCTCCCGTTTGGAAGCTTCGGCGTCCGAATCCCCGGGCGTAGTCCTTTTCCTCCTCTGGTCGTCTTCCTTCGTGGAGACGCTCGCTCCCTCGGTTAGAATGGGCAGAGTTGGGGGCCAGCGTCCGCCCATATTATCCTTCCCAGTATCTTCCTTCAAGGGCTCCCGGCAAGGTGCGACCTGGAGCATCTTTTCCAATATCGGATTGTCCAAACCCTCAGGGAGGGGGGCCGAACACCGAATCAACTTCGCCTTTGTTAGCCAGTCCTGGTCAAAAAGCGAACTCTCAGAAATAACTTCGTAACAAATGAGAGATAGTATGTTCGGCCGGAAGATTCCTTACCTATTCGGTGGCGCGGTTACTGCTCAGGCCCACGTCCTTGGTGATTTCCGGACAATCTACCTGAGGTCCGAAGAATGACTTGTACATCTCCTCGTGCGTAAGGCCAAGGAAATTTTGGATGACACGCGGTCCCTCGGGATTGAACTCCCACAAGCGAAGGGGCCATCGTTTGCAAGGCTGGACTTGACGAACCAGCATAACTTGTATTACCGCAACCAAACTAAAATCTCCATTGAAGAGATCTCGAATGCGGCTTTGCAGTATAGGCATGTCATTGGCTGGACCCCAGCTCAGACCTCTGCTGATCCATGACATCAGTTGTGGTAGAGGGCCCGAGCGGAAAACAGGGGCGGCCACCCACTTGGCACTTCTAGGAGCCGTGATGTAGAACCACTCCTGTTGCCACAATTCAGACACCTCTGGAATGGAACCTTTGGGCCATGGAGCTCCTGTCATCTTGCATATTGAGGCACCTCCACACGCTGCATGTTGCCCCTCGATCATCTTCGGCTTTACTTCAAAGGTCTTGAGCCACAAGCCAAAGTGAGGGGTAACCCGGAGGAAGGCCTCACACACGACAATAAATATCGTGATATGAAGAAAGGAGTCCGGAGCTAGATCATGGAAGTCTAGCCCGTAATAAAACATCAAACCCCTGACGAAAGGATCCAGAGCAAGGCCTAGACCTCGGAGGAAGTGGGAGATGAACACGATGCTCTCGTTGGGTTTGGGGGAGGGGACGGCCTGCCCTCGGGCAGGCAGCCGATGCACAACCACGGCGGTCAGATATCTGGCCTCCCTCAACTTTTTGATGTCTTCTTCCGTGACGGAGGAAGGCACCCATTGGCCTTGAAGGCTAGATCCGGACATGATTGAAGGTTTGGAGCACCTGACCTGAACTTTGGGTGTTTGAGCTTGAGGTGGGGGAAGGATTCGATTGAGCACGGGAGGGAAAAAATAAAAGCCTTGTCCCTTTATAAAGAGGGTGAATATCAAGTGTCCTCTCCGTGGCCATTTGGACTTGCCTATAGTCTAGGAGTCCTAGAAGCGGTTGGGTTACTCACGCCTGTATTGATGAGAATCCCGGAATAAGGGGACATGATCTCTGCTTTAACAAGACGTGCCAAGGAAACCGCCTGGCATGACGCGCTGAGGTGGGATAATAAAACGATTCGAATAAAGGCTTGGCCATGGTGCGATGTCGCACCATGGAATACGTCAGCAGATTAGATTTGTGTAAATATTATTCTCTCTATGGCCATATGTGGAAACTTATTTTGCAGAGCCGGACACTATCTTTGTGTTCAAAATCTTCTATGAAGTACTTGGAGGAGGAACCCGCCTTGCAATGCCGAAGACAATCGGCGCGCCGGACTCGTCGTCATTGAAGCCTGGTTTAGGGGCTACTGAGGGAGTCCTGGATTAGGGGGTGTCCGGATGGCCGGACTATAACTTCAGCCGGACTACTGGACTATGAAGATACAAGATTGAAGACCTCGTCTCGTGTCCGAAAGGGACTTTCCTTGGCGTGGAAGGCAAGCTTGGTGATACGAATATGTACATCTCCTACCATTATAACCGACTTTGTGTAACCCTAACCCTCTCCGGTGTCTATATAAACCGGAGGGTTTTAGTCCGTAGGACAATATACAGAAGAACAATCATACCATAGGCTAGCTCCTAGGGTTTAGCCTCTCCGATCTCGTGGTAGATCTACTCTTGTACTACCCAAATCATCAATATTAATCAAGCAGGACGTAGGGTTTTACCTCCATCAAGAGGGCCCAAACCTGGGGAAAACTTCGTGTCCCTTGCCTCCTGTTACCATCTGGCCTAGACGCACAGTTCGGGACCCCCTACCCGAGATTCGCCGGTTTTGACACCGGCAATAGCCAAAGAAAGCTCATCCCTACAAAATCATATAGTCTGGCTATGCTCCATCTTCACCACACAAAGCATTCACATCATGCACAACCCCGATGACAAGCCAAGCAATTGTTTCATACTTTTGACGTTCTCAAACCTTTTCAACTTTCACGCAATACATGAGCGTGAGCCATGGACATAGCACTATAGGTGGAATAGAATGGTGGTTGTGGAGAAGACAAAAAGGAGAAGATAGTCTCACATCAACTAGGCGTATCAACGGGCTATGGAGATGCCCATCAATAGATATCAATGTGAGTGAGTAGGGATTGCCATGCAATGGATGCACTAGAGCTATAAGTGTATGAAAGCTCAAACTGAAACTAAGTGGGTGTGCATCCAACTTGCTTGCTCATGAAGACCTCGGGCATTTGAGGAAGCCCATCATCGGAATATACAAGCCAAGTTCTATAATGAAAATTCCCACTAGTATATGTAAGTGATAACTTAAGAGACTCTCTATATGAAGAACATGGTGCTACTTTGAAGCACAAGTGTGGTAAAAGGATAGTAGCATTGCCCCTTCTCTCTTTTTCTCTCATTTTTTTGTTTATTTATTTATTTATTTATTTATTTATTTATTTATTTTGGTGGGCTTCTTTGGCCTCTTTTTTTTATTTGGGCTTCTTTGGCCTCTTTTATTTTTTGTAAAGTCCGGAGTCTCATCCCGACTTGTGGGGGAATCATAGTGTCGGTGTCAAAACCGGCGGATCTCGGGTAGTGGGTCCCGAACTGTGCGTCTAGGCCGGATGGTAACAGGAGGCAGGGAACATGATGTTTTACCCAGGTTCAGGCCCTCTTGATGGAGGTAAAACCCTACATCCTGCTTGATTAATATTGATGATATGGGTAGTACAAGAGTAGATCTACCACGAGATCAAGGAGGCTAAACCCTAGAAGCTAGCCTATGGTATGATTGTTGTATATGGAGTTGATTGCCTACGGACTACAACCCTCCGGTTTATATAGACACCAGATAGGGTTAGGGTTACATAGAGTCGGTTACAATGGTAGGAGATCTTGAATATCCGCATCGCCAAGCTTGCCTTCCACGCCAAGGAAAGTCGCATCCGGACACGGGACGATGTCTTCAATCTTGTATCTTCATAGTCCAGGAGTCCGGCTGAAGGTATAGTCCGGCTACCTGAACACCCCCTAATCCAGGACTCCCTCAGTAGCCCCTGAACCAGGCTTCAATGACGACGAGTCCGGCGCGCAAATTGTCTTCGGCATTGCAAGGCGGGTTGCTCCTCCAAGTCCTTCATAGAACATTGTAAACACCAAGAGTAATGTCCGGCTCTGCAAAATAAGTTTCCACATATCGCCATAGAGAGAATAATATTAACACAAATCAAAACTGCCGACGTATTCCGCAGTGTGTCATCACACTACGGCCAAGTCCTTTGCTCGAATCATTTTTACTTTTCCACCTCAGCATGTTTTGCGAGGCGGTTTCCTTGGCACGTCTTGTCAAAGCAGAGATCGTGTACCCCCTTTACGGGATTCTCATCAATACGAACGTGGGTAACCCAAGTGCGCCATTTATCATGGAGCTTGGGAGGCAAGCGAGTTTTACTAGGCTGGTGGGGACGCACAACCGCATCCGCCCATATAAGGGGATAAGGATCCACCTTTTTACCTACGCCTTCTTCCTCCTTTGCCTATCCATCTCCTGCGCACTCGAGATCCAGTGCCCAAGCCCGCACTTCCCACCTCAACCTTCTCCAGCAATGTCCGGAGCGGGAGGCAAGTGGATGGTCTCCTCCGCTACGGAGGGCCAAGTCAAGAAGCTAAGGAAGGCCGGATACCTGTCCAAGGACATCGCGCACCGGCTTCCCGAAAAGGGGCAGCTTCTCCCCACCCCAAGGCCCCGTGAGAGGGTAGTATTTCTCCCCCACTTCCTCCGCGGACTGGGTTTTCCACTCCACCCATTTGTCCGGGGGCTCATGTTCTATTATGGCCTGGATTTCCACGATCTGGCCCCGAACTTCATCCTCAACATCTCGGTGTTTATCGTCGTGTGCGAGGCTTTCCTCCGCGTCCGCCCTCATTTCGGCCTCTGGCTCAAGACCTTCAACGTCAAGCCCAAGGTGGTGCGCGGCAGCCAGGCGGAGTGCGGAGGCGCCATGGCGGGCAAGATGGCCAATGTCCTATGGTTTGAGGGCTCTTTTGTGGAGACCCTAAAGGGGTGGCAATCCGGGTGGTTTTACATCACCAGGCCACGCCGTCCGAACTGGATCGCAGCCCCCGAGTTCCGATCCGGACCCCCCACGCGGCTTATGTCCTGGAAAGAGACGGGCCTGTCGTGGGGTGATGAAAAAGAGGTGACCGGATTAGAAACATGCATCCAGTCCCTGGTGAACAAGCCAATCCGGCTTGTTAATGTAATCCAGGTTATGCTCGTCCGTCAGATCCTCCCGTGCCAACAACGGGATTTTAATCTGTGGGAGTTCGACCCGGCGCAGCACCAAACCCTTAGCAGGCTCTTCGACACGACGTACGAAGATGCCTGGAAGGTGCTATTCAAGGGCGCCGAGGCTCCCGCATCCGCTTCCGAGGACCGCGGATACAGCTCGCAGCGTCACGCTAGCGAGGTAAGCTATCTTCACCTTTTACAGGATGTTAAACTTTTTTTCATAGTTTGACTCTATGCGGGATCCAAACTCCCTTACCTTTGACAGGCTTGGCGGGCGATACCCGGACCAATTAACTGCCCGGCTCCGCTGCCCGAAGACCCAGCCCCAGCTCTACTAGCGAAGCTGCTGGTTCCGGCGCCTTATGTGGTGCCGGAGAAGAAGGCTAAGAATAAGAAGACCACGGGACTCGAAAGAGTGCCCACAACGTGGTGGTGTCGGACTCGTCATCTGACGAGTCCGAGACGCCCTCCTCCCGCGAAAACGAGGAGGAGGAAGAAGAAAACTCTCCCCCCCCCCAGCGGAGGGAGGGGGGAAGAGGAAGGCCGCCCCAACGGGGGAGGCCGAGGGGTCTAGGAAAAGGAAGACCCCTCCGCCGGACTACGCCCCCAACACCGAAGAGGGCAAAGAGGAGTGGCCAAACAGGGCCAAGCGTCCGGCGAAATCGTAAGTTTGGATATCAGAATAACTCATGATGTTCCTTTGTTGCACAGCTTTCCCTAATGTCGAATGTATTTATGCAGTCCGCCCCGGGCCGAATTCGACGAATCGTCGGGCGGCTCCCTGGACTCATCGGACGTGAACTCAATTCCGCCCGTTGTCTCCCCCCGCACTGCAGACGACGCCGAAGTGGCGTCACGACAAGCTCCGGGGCAGGAGGAGGTGGTCCCGGAGGAGCCGCAAGGCAACCTCCCGGACTCCAGGAGTGAAGGGGATAAGGCCCCCCAGGGCTCCAAGTCCGGCTTCGTGCCGGACACCGCGCCGGAATCTTCCACAGTTCCGGACCGCGGTAGGCGAACTCCTTCCAAGAGGAGCAAGCCTTCTGAGCCGGTGACTTCCGTCCAACCGGAGGTGCCGGACAATCTGCTGGAGGTGCTCGACGGCACCTCCATCGACGAGGGGCACCGTACTATTATGAGTACGGTGATCCAGAAGGTTCAGTTCGTCAAGAGCAGACTGATTGAATCTTGCGCTAGCCTTCTAATAGGCTTCGAGGTAAGTAAAAATATGTAAAAATATTACCGCATAGACAGTAGCCCCTGATGCTCTGTTTGGCGTTCGGAAAGAAAAGCCGAATAGAGGATCTATTAAATTTCGCAGGAGTCTAAGAAAAAAAGAGTCAATATGCGTATGCAGGCTTCGCTGCTATCCACCGCCGCACTGACTACGGAGGTGGGTGTCCTGAAGCAGGACTTCGAGCAGACCGAGTAAGAGCTCGGCCTTGCCAAGCGGCGGCTCGAGGAGAAAGAAGGTAAGAAATACCTTACAGAAAAGGTGCCTATAAAAAGGCGTGATTGCAAAAAAGATAAAAGGATTGTACTGCTTATTGTAGGGGCCACGACTGAAGTGGCGACCCTTAAGCAGGCGCTGTCTGAGGCCGAAAAGAAAACGGCCGCGGAGCGCACCGAGCGAGACAGACTTGGGGCTCAGGTCGGCGAGGTGCAGCAAGAGCTTCAGGCTCTCATGAAAAAACATGAGAGTTTGGAGCTTGAGTCAAAGGAGCAAGCATCCGAGCTCGCGACGGCCCTTGAGACTGCCAAGTCTGCCAAGGCCGAAGCCCAAAAGGCCCTCCAAGAGTTGGAGGAGATGAGGAAGATAGCAACGGGTAAGGCATTCTTCATGCAAAGCAGAAATATAAAAGTAAACTACTTGTTACTTACCCGAATCCGGAGCTCTCCAGGGGCATTCGCAATTCTTCCCCGCAGCGTATCTGATGCCGCCGCATTCTACCGAGCTGAAGAGGGCAGCTCGACAGAGAAGGTGTTCTGGTCTCAGTATTCTGAGGCCAGACACCCTGTGCCTTTGAGCGACCAGCTGAAACAGCTGGTCGAGCTCCACAAGGCGGCCAAACAGGCCATGAAGGGCTTCATAGTTCGGCTGTGGCCCGGAGAGGCCCTACGTGGGAGCTATTTCGGGCTGGTGCGGCGGCTGGTGGAGGCTTGTCCGAGGCTCGAGGTCATCAAGCGCTCCGTCTGCATCAAAGGTGCCCGTCGGGCCCTTGCCCGTGCAAAGGTGCACTGGGGTAAACTGGACGGTGAAAAGCTTGTGAAGGACAGGCCACCGCCGGGGAAGGAGCATCGCACGCCCGAGAACTACTACAAGGATGTTCTTGTAGGTGCCCGCCTTGTGGCGGATGAATGTACCAAGGATGTGATTTTTGAATGAACTCGCTCGTGTTCATCCTGTGCGCTGAAAACTTGTTCATATGCACTAAGAAATGCTTATTGAATATAAAATATTACTTTCTGTGCGGCCGTTTATCAAAAAATTGAGAGATGACCAGTCGTCGGCTTCTGCCCCCATGCCACTAGTGCTGGGGTCTTCGTGATAAACCTGAGCGCTCTTTTTCCCATAGTTGGGTCCTTTGAGGGAGGCGCTCAGCACAACGAATCAGGCAATCGGACTATAATGCTTGAACACTCTCACTTAGCCATAGAACTCTATAATTTTGAATTTCGGCGAAGCCCCTAGTTCAGAAGACCGAGTTCGGGGCGCTATCCTCGCCTTGGCCGGACAAAGCCAGCTCCTCGCTCGAAGCGGCATAAGTCTTTAGGGACTCGAAAAACCTCTCAAACAGCGACCGGTCTCTCGCCTCATCATGACAGTCAGTTTTAGCTTTCTCCACTGAGGTGCTTAACCCAGCTAAACCGGGGCACAATCGCAGTGGTTCTCCTAGTGCTACCTTAGCCGATAGAGCGGAACGTAAGGCACCAAAACATAGGAGCCGGGCAAACCCAACTATTGACCCAAATCATGATTCGGAGCCGATGCATATAGTGCTATAAGTTCGGGGTGCCGCACTTGTGAAAGTGTACGGACTTCTCACGCCATAATGAGGGGTACTGAAGCCCCTGGCGTGTTTGCCGTACCATGGTGTACGGGTGCAATCATGTCATTTAATAAACATATATGTGAAAAGAGGATAATGCAAAAAATAGACAAAAAGCTAATCATTGTTTATAGAGAGGCTATTTATCAAAGCCGAACGATACAAATAGTGCGGTAAGCAAAAGATATTGGACTATTCAGTATGTCCTGACCAGGGGTAGGCCGCGGAATTGTATTTAAAACAGGTATACCGCTCGTAATAGAGACCACCTAGGAGTTCCATAATGCGGCATGGCTTGTCTGCCTCCCTGGATCTTGCATCGTTTGTGTGGCAGTCGAATTGCCGAACAGGTCGTCCGAAGTATGGAGTCCTGAAAGTAAGAAAAAATAAAAAAAAGAATCCGGCAGCCCCTAGTACGTTTTAAGTCGTATTTTGGGCGTGCCGTTATTGTGCCCCTTCCCCTGTGCCCATGGTATTTCAAGGGCGTAGTTATGTACGCGAGGTACTGGTTTCGCTATGTCGCGAAAGCTGGGGTTGGGGCCGCATTGCTACGCTTGCTTAGAGTGTGCCAGGTAGTCCTGCTGTGGGTTACTCCGGGCGCGCTTGGCAGTGTCTGGCTTTTTAATGGTCAGACTGGAGAATTGCCTGAGAAGGCTACTTTGTACCTCCGCTGCGAGAGCCGCCGTATGCTCCTCTGTACGGAGGGAGCGTTCGGTGTTTCCGTTGACCATAATTACTCCTCGAGGGCCTGGCATCTTGAGCTTGAGATATGTGTAGTGCGACACCGCATTGAACTTTGCGAATGCAGTTCGTCCGAGCAGGGCGTGATAGCCACTGCGAAACGGGACTATATCGAAGATTAAATCTTCGCTTCGGAAATTGTCCGGGGATCTGAAGACCACGTCAAGTGTTGCTGAGCCTGTACAGTTGGCTTCTACATCTGGTATAATGCCTTTAAAGGTCGTTCTTGTGGGCTTAATCCTTGAGGGATCTATGCCCATTTTCCGCACTGTATCCTGATAAAGCAGGTTCAGGCTACTGCCGCCGTCCATGAGGACTCTTGTGAGATGAAATCCGTCGATGATTGGGTCGAGAACCAATGCGGCGAAGCCGCCATGACGGATGCTAGTGGGATGGTCCCTTTGATCAAAAGTGATCGGGCAGGAGGACCATGGGTTGAACTTTGGGGCAACTGGCTCCATCGCGTATACGTCCCGTAGCGCACGCTTCCGCTCCCGCTTGGGAATGTGGGTTGCGTATATCATGTTCACCGTCCGCACTTGTGGGGGAAAGCCCTTCTGTCCATTATTGTTCGGCGGCTTGGGCTCCTCATCGTCGCTGTGCAGCCCCTTGTCTCTGTTTTCGGCCCTTAACTTGCCTGCCTGCTTGAACACCCAACAATCCCTGTTAGTGTGATTGGCTGGCCTTTCGGGGGTGCCATGTATCTGGCACAAGCGGTCGAGTATTCGGTCCAAACTGGACGGGCCCTGAGTATTCTTTTTGAATGGCTTTTTCCGCTGACCGGATTTGTAGCCTTTGAATCCGGCATTGACTGCCGTGTCTTCATTGCTGTCGCTGTTAACGCGGCGTTTTTGCTTATTCCGACGTGTCCTGCCACTTTTGTCCTTGGTATCCGAATTACCAGGGTTCTTTGATAAGTTATTACTGCGAGCTAGCCAGCTATCTTCTCCCATGCAAAAGCGGGTCATAAGTGTCGTGAGGGCTGCCATGGATTTCGTCTTTTCCTGTCCCAGGTGCCGGGCAAGCCACTCTTCGTGGATGTTATGCTTGAAGGCTACTAGGGCCTCTGCGTCCGGACAGTCAACTATCTGGTTTTTCTTTGTTAGGAACCGTGTCCAGAATTGTCTGGCCGATTCCTCTGGCTACTGAATTATGTGGCTTAAGTCATCGGCATCCGGCGGTCGCACGTAAGTGCCCTGGAAGTTGTCGAGGAATGCGGCTTCCAGGTCCTCCCAAGAACTGATTGAGTCTGCTGGCAAGCTGTTAAGCCAATGCCGGGCCGGTCCTTTAAGTTTGAGCGGGAGGTATTTGATGGCGTGTAGATCATCACCGCGTGCCATGTGGATGTGAAGGAGATAATCCTCGATCCATACCGCCGGATCTGTTGTGCCATCGTATGATTCGATGTTTACGGGTTTGAAACCCTTTGGGATTTTATGATCCATTACTTCATTCGTGAAGCATAGCGGGTGTGCGGCGCCTCTGTACTGGGCTATATCATGACGTAGCTCGGAAGAGCTATGTCTGTTGTGTTCGGCCCGGCCGGATTTGTTGTATCCGGAGTGAAGATCATTGTCACATGCCGTAGGGCGCCTGCGCAATCCATAGATCGATCTTGTTTGTCTTGCCTTATCCTCCAGTATGTCTCGCAGGTCGGGCGCATTTTCCTGTGCCTTAGTTGAGCGGCGTCGGGGCATGGCTTGGGTGGAGGGCCGAGAGGCCTCTCTATCGCGGCCACGAGGTGGCCGGTCTGCCATGTCATGCGCCGGTGATGTAGGTGCTTCCATCTCTGATCGGGGTAGCGGCCTGCACTTTGGGTAATTCTTGGAGGGGCGTTCGAGTTCATACTCTTCGGTCGCAAGAACTTCAGTCCATCTGTCAGCTAGCAAATCTTGGGCAGCTCTAAGCTGTTGCTGCTTTTTCTTGAGGCTGCTTGCCGTGGCTAAAAGCCTGTGTTTAAAACGCTCTTGTTCGGCGGGGTCTGATGGTATGATGAATTCGTCGTCATCGAGGCTTGCCTCGTCTTCGGAGGGAGGCGTATAGTTATCATCCTCGACCTCTCGGTCTGCCGCTTTCTCATGAGGGCTGGCTTCTCCATCTTCATGTGCCGAATCTTGCTGAGGTGGGTGTTCTTCGGCGCTATCCGAGGTAGTATTATCTCCCGTGCCGGAATCACCGTTTTTGCTTTGGCGGGATTTAGAGTGGCGCCGCTGACGCCGGCGCTTTGGCTGTTTCTTGGGGGCGTCATCCCCCACTGTTCCATCGCCATCTCCATCTTTTGGAATATCCACCATATATATGTCATATGACGAGGTGGCCTTCCAGCGCCCTACAGGTGCTGGTTCCTGTTCGTCTCCTACATCGTCGTCCATGCCGTCGATGTCTTCGGAGCTGAAGTCAAGCATGTCGGTTAGATCATCGACAGTGGCTACAAAGTGGGTGGTGGGTGGGCTTTGAATTTCCTCATCGCCTGTATCCCACCCTCGCTGACCGTAGTCCGGCCAGGGCTCTCCTGATAAAGAGAGAGACTTAAGAGAATTTAGGATGTCGCCAAAAGGCGAATGCTGAAAGATGTCTGCGGCGGTGAACTCCATTATCGGCGCCCAATCGGATTCGATTGGAAAGGGCGCGGGGGGTTCGGAGTCCGGGGAGGAGTCCGGATCCTCGGAGTCACGGGTCGTGCAGAGTGCGGGGCTAGCGTTCGGCTCGATTGCTTTTGGGATCGCAGCCCCCGAGGTGACGTCCAACCGCTCATCCTCGATTGGCGCAATAGGCTCCGAGTTAGGGGTCGGAACTGATGCGTGTGTGGCCTCGAGGACACTGTCCGGGGGCAGAGCTAGATCATGCCTCTCGAGATAGTGCGGCGCGCTTGGCCGTGGCTCGAGTCTGTCGAAGATCAAGTCTCCGCGGATGTCAGCCGTGTAGTTTAAGCTTCCAAACCTGACTTGATGGCCAGGGGCGTAGCTTTCGATCTGCTCCAGGTGGCCGAGCGAATCGGCCCGCAGAGCGAAGCCGCCGAAGACGAAGATTTGTCCGGGGAGCAAAGTCTCACCCTGGACCGCATCGTTGTTGATGATCAAAGGAGCCATCGGGCCTAAAGGCGACGACATAGAGGAACTCTCAATGAAAGCACCAATGTCGGTGTCAAAACCGGCGGATCTCGGGTAGTGGGTCCCGAACTGTGCGTCTAGGCCGGATGGTAACAGGAGGCAGGGAACACGATGTTTTACCCAGGTTCGGGCCCTCTTGATGGAGGTAAAACTCTACATCCTGCTTGATTAATATTGATGATATGGGTAGTACAAGAGTAGATCTACCACGAGATCAAGGAGGCTAAACCCTAGAAGCTAGCCAATGGTATGATTGTTGTATATGGAGTTGATTGCCTACGGACTACAACCCTCCGGTTTATATAGACACCGGATAGGGTTAGGGTTACACAGAGTCGGTTACAATGGTAGGAGATCTTGAATATCCGCATCGCCAAGCTTGCCTTCCACGCCAAGGAAAGTCCCATCCGGACACGGGACGATGTCTTCAATCTTGTATCTTCATAGTCCAGGAGTCCGGCTGAAGGTATAGTCCGGCTACCCGAACACCCCCTAATCCAGGACTCCCTCACATAGTCTCCATCATCCTTTCCTCACTGGGGCAATGCTCTAATAATGATGATCATCACACTTTTATTTACTTACAACTCGATATCTAGAACAAAGATATGACTCTATATGAATGCCTCCGGCGGTGTACCGGGATGTGCAATGATCTAGCGTAGCAATGACATCAAAAAACGGACAAGCCATGAAAACATCATGCTAGCTATCTTACGATCATGCAAAGCAATATGACAATGAATGCTCAAGTCATGTATATGATGATGATGGAAGTTGAATGGCAATATATCTCGGAATGGATATGGAAATGCCATGGTAGGTAGGTATGGTGGCTGTTTTGAGGAAGATATAAGGAGGTTTATGTGTGACAGAGTGTATCGTATCACGGGGTTTGGATGCACCGGCGAAGTTTGCACCAACTCTCGAGGTGAGAAAGGGCAATGCACGGTACCGAAGAGGCTAGCAATGGTGGAAGGGTGAGAGTGCGTATAATCCATGGACTCAACATTAGTCATAAAGAACTCACATACTTATTGCAAAAATCTATTAGTCATCGAAAGAAAGTACTACGTGCATGCTCCTAGGGGGATAGATTGGTAGTAAAAGACCATCGCTCGTCGCCGATCGCCACTCATAAGGAAGACAATCAATAAACACCTCATGCTCCGACTTCGTTACATAACAGTTCACCATACGTGCATGCTACGGGACTTGCAAACCTCAACACAAGTATTTCTCAATTTCACAATTACTCTACTAGCATGACTCTAATATCACCATCTTTATATCGCAAAACTATTGCAAGGAATCAAACATATCATATTCAGCGATCTACAAGTTTATGTAGGATTTTATGACTAACCATGTGAATGACCAGTTCCTGTCATCTCTCTAAATAGATATAAGTGAAGCAAGAGAGTTTAATTCTTTCTACAAAAGATATGCTCGCGCTCTAACAAGTATAAGTGAAGCAAAAGAGCATTCTTAAATGGCGGTTGTCTATGTGAAGAGAAACAGGCAATCCAAACTTCAAATGATATAAGTGAAGCACATGAAGCATTCTATAAAGCCATACTCAAAAGATATAAGTGAAGTGCAATGAGCATTCTATAAATCAACCAAGCACTATATCATACCAGCATGGTGCATAAAATAAAAGTAAAAACCTAAATGCAAAAGACGCTCCAAGACTCGCACATATCGCATGAACGAAACGAGTCCGAAAACATACCGATACTTGTTGAAGAAAGAGGGGATGCCTCACCAGCATCCCCAAGCTTAAACGCTTGAGTCTCCTTGAATATTTACTTGGGGTGCCTCGGGCATCCCCAAGCTTGAGCTCTTGCCTCTCTTCCTTCTTCTCACATCGAAACCTTCTCTATCATCGAACACTTCATCCACAAAAAACTTCAACAGAAAACTCGGTAAGATCCGTTAGTATAATAAAGCAAATCACTACTCTAAGTACTGTTGCAAACCAATTCATATTTTTTTTGCATCGTGTCTACTGTAATATAACTTTTTCATGGCTTAATCCACTCATACAAATTGATAGGTTCATCAAAACAAGCAAACTATGCATCAAAAACAGAATCTGTCTAAAACAGAACAGTCTGTAGCAATCTGAACATTCACCATACTTCTTATACTTGAAAAATTCTACCAAAATTAGAAAAAATAAAAAAATTGTATAGGAAGACAGTGCAAAAAGAATCAGAACCATTTGACATTCCAGCTAAAAACTTAAAATCGCGCACTACAGGCAAAGTTTCTGTCCTGCACCGTACAAACCATAAAGCAAATGTAAACATCCTAAAGGCAAACCTTGGCACATTATTTTTATAATACAATGGAATTTTACAAGGGGGTAATTATTTTTATTGAAAAGTTTCTGTAATCAAGATTCACAAAGTTTCCGTGAGCATGAACAAAGTTCAAGGTTAGCTCCCACTTCCACAATGCTTGTCTTTCTCACTTTCGCTTTCCTTTTTGGAAAAGTTTTGGGTTCCCCTATTTATTTGTGTTGTTTTTAAACTATATAAAAGCACTCAACAGAAATAAATGACTCTCTAAAACTTCCGGGTTGTCTCCCTGGCAGCGCTTTCTTTAAAGCCATTAAGCTAGGCATATAGTGCTCAAGTAGTGAATCCACCCGGATCCCAAGTTATATCAAAGCCAATTTTAATTAGCAATGATTTGTAATTTAGTAGTGAGCACAAAGTAACATATATCATGTAATGACGAAGTCTAACTCTCTTCCTATGCATCGGCATGTCATAAAAGAACAATTCATGCACACAAAGTAAAGGCCAGTGCATAGTATAAACAGTTTCTTGCAATTTTATCATATTGGAAACATAGAGAGGTGCAGATATAGTTCCTCTCTCATAATAATTGCAAGTAGGAGCAGAAAGCACATGCATATTGTATTCATCAAAATCATCATGTGTAGTAGTAAAAGGCAACCCATCAATATAATCCTTAATAAGGGCAAACTTCTCCGATATAGTGTAGTTGGGAGAATTCAAAAAGATAATAGGACTATCATGCGTGGATGCAATAGCAACAATTTCATGTTTAACATAAGGAACTATAGCAAGTTCATCTCCATAAGCATCATTCCTATTGGCATCTTGGCCACAAGCATAGCAAGCATCATGAAAAAGGGATATTTCAAGAGAATCAATGGGATCATAACAGTCATCATAGCAATCATCCTTCAGTAAGCACGAATGGGAATTAAACAATGTATGAGTTGAAGAGTTACTCTCATTAGAAGGTGGGCACGGGTAGCTAATCCGCTCTTCCTCCTTTTGTTCTTCGCTCTCCTCATCATCTTTTTCATCCAATGAGCTCATAGTTTCATCAATTTCTTCTTCCATGGACTCCTGCAAAATATTAGTCTGTTCTTGGACAGCGGAGTAGTTCTCAATATATAGTTTAACATAGGCATTAGAAGCATAATTATCATAGCAATATTTAAATATGGCAAAAAAAATTAGATTTGTAAAGAGTAGCATCATACTTTTCAATCAAAGAAGCAATTTCAAAAGCACCCTTAAAAGCAACAAATTCTTCAATTTGTTGAACATCATAGTAACTATAAACACCCTTAGCATAAGAGGATACAATTCCATTATCACTAAACAAACATTGGTAGGGAAGGTGTTTCTTAGGGTCTTCAGAACAACAATTATAATCATATATTTCACATAAATTCAAAGCATAGCATTGCAAACGTTGAATTTGACTCCATAATAATTTCCCCTTTTCAGATATACGGTGTCGCACATAACAAGCATGCTCATCTAAAGATTTGCCCTCAACTAAGCTAGTTGGGGTTTCGGCACAAGCACAAAGGGATCGAAGATGATCCAAGTAATAAGCTTCAGCAGTGCGATCAATTTTGATTGGTTCTTCAACCATTGGTTCAATAGGTACAACTAATTTTTTTGGTATTTTGCGTTTCCTACCCATAACTAAAGATAGAAAACAACTAAGAACAGCAAATAAAAATTACTTAGTGATAAAGCAAACAAGCACACACGAGAATATTCACCCCACGCTATTGCTCCCCAGCAACAGCGCCAGAAAAAGGTCTTGATAACCCACAAGTATAGGGGATCGCAACAGTTTTCAATAAGTAAGAGTGTCGAACCCAACGAGGAGCTAAAGGTAGAACAAATATTCCCTCAAGTTCTATCGACCACCGATACAACTCTACGCACGCTTGACTTTCGCTTTACCTAGAACAAGTATGAAACTAGAAGTACTTTGTAGGTGTTGTTGGATAGGTTTGCAAGATAATAAAGAGTACGTAAATAAAAAGTAGGGGCTGTTTAGATAAAGAAACAATAAAGTAAGTATAGCGAGTGTGGAAAAGTGGTGGTAGGAGTTGCGGAATTGCCCCTAAGCAATTGACTACTTTACTAGACTGATAGCAAGTATTATGTGGGAGAGGCCACTGCTAGGATGTCATCCCTGACTTGGAATTCTATGCACTTATGATTGGAACTATTAGCAAGCATCCGCAACTACTAATGTTCATTAAGGTAAAACCCAACCATAGCATTAAGATATATTGGTCCCCCTTCAATCCCGTATGCATCAATTGCTATGCTAGGTTGAAGCTTCTGTCACTCTTGCCATCCAATACATAGTCCTATCAACATACAACTAACCCTAGGGTGTGATCCACGCGCGAAATCATATGATGGGTACCAAAGGACAGCAACATAACCATAAGCAAATTAAATCAATCATAGCAATTCATCAACCACCGATAGGACAACGAAAATCTACTCAGACATCATAGGATGGCAACACTACATTGGATAATAATATGAAGCATAAAGCACCATGTTCAAGTAGAGGGTACAGCGGGTTGCGGGAGAGTGGACCGCTGTAGATAGAGGGGGGAAGGTGCTTGAGATGTTAGTGAAGATGGCAGAGGTGTTGGTGTAGATCGCGGTGATGATGATGGCCCCCGGCGGCGTTCCGGCGCCACCGGAAGCGAGGGGGAGAGAGGGGCCCCCTTCTTCCTCTTCTTCCTTGACCTCCTCCCTAGATGGGAGAAGGGTTTCCCCTCTGGTCCTTGGCCTCCATGGCATGGGAGGGGCGAGATCCCCTCCAAGATTGGATTTTTCTCTCTGTCTCTCTCTGTTTCTGTGTTCTCTTCTAGCTCTGTTTCACCGTTTCGTGTATATATGGAGATCCGTAACTCTGATTGGCCTGAAACCTTCGCCGTGATTTTTTTTCTGAATATTAGCTTTCTTGCGGCAAAAAAAGAGCGCCAACCGCCTTACGGTGGGCTCACGAGGGTAGGGGCGCGCCCCCCTGCCTCGTGACCACCTCGGGCACTGGTTCGCGTTGATTTTCCTTCCAAATTTTCCATATTTTCCAAAAATAAGCTCCGCCCGTTTTTATCCCGTTTGGACTCCGTTTGATATGGATATTGTGCAAAACCAAAAACATGCAACAGACAGGAAATGGCACTGGGCACTAGATCAATATGTTAGTCCCAAAAATAATATTAAAAGTTGCCAAAAAGTATATGAAAGTTGAATAATATTGGCATGGAACAATCAAAAATTATAGATACGACGGAGACGTATCAGAGCTCCTTCCGCCATAGGCATGCAGTTAATAGACAAGAACCCAGCCGAGTCTCCCCTTCACCGATAGGGTAGTCAAGCTGGAGGTCCTCAAATCCCTCCGTTATTTCGTCCACCGTCACCCTGGCATATCCTTCTGGAATCGGACGATAGTGAAAAGTTGCGTCGGGTTCAGGAGGTCGAACAGAGCCGACAGCCGCCTTGACTTTGAAGTTTTGCCATTGCGTCATAAGGTGGCAATGTTGAGACTCCGTGATAGCATCCATGGGGTAGCTAGCAGGAGCCGTCAAGACATGCTCCGGCTGAAGCAGCTTGGTGGAAGCCACGATGCTTCTCCGCAGAGATGGCGGGGTAGCTTCGGGGGTAGTTTCGCCAGGTCGCTTGCTGCGAGCTACTTCTCGTTCCTATAGAGCTTGAACCCTTTCGTGCAGCGTCTGAATTTGGGCATGCTCCACTTTTTTCCTCCTCTCCTGGCATTTGTAACTGCATGCGTTCGGAAAACCAGTCTTCCACGGAATGGAGCCTGGCGTGCCTCGTGTCCGTCCAGGGTGCTCAGGATTTCCGAGGGCCATTGTGAGCTCGTCATTCTCTCTATCTGGAATGAACGACCCTTGTTGCGCTGCATCGATATAGTGCTTAAGCCTCTTGACTGGTATGCTCATTTGCTCATCCATCCAAACGCACTTCCCTGATACAGGGTCCAAGGTTCTACCAGCCCCAAAGAACCAAGTCTGGCAACAGTCTAGCCAGTTCATTGTATCTGGTTCGATCCCTTTATCAAGCAAATCATTCTCAGCCTTGGCCCACTTAGGCCGGGCTTTGAGGTAGCCACCTGACCCCGTGCGATGGTGAAGCTTCTTCTTCGCAGCATTTTTCTTGTTTGTCGCCGACATCTTCTTACTCTTTTCCGATGTCTTGTGGGCCACAAATGCGGGCCAGTGATCTCTGGTCTTCTCATATTTGTCGATGAATTCTGGTGTCTCTTCTTTGTCGACAAACATTTTCAGCTCATTCTTCCACCTCTGGAATAGGTCTGCCATCTTCTTAAGAGCATGAGACTTGATTAATTGCTCTTTAGCTGGCTTCTCCGGATCCTCCTCTGGCGGTAGGGTGAAATTTGCCTTCAGCTCAGTCCAAAGATCATGTTTCTGCATATCATTGACATAAGACACCTCAAGGTCTTCGTTTCTAGGCTTATACCATTGGTGGATGCTGATCGGGATCTTGTCCCTCAGAAGAACCCAGCACTGAGCAGCAAATGCTTCCTTTGTCCGGATGGATTCAATCGGCTTGCCATCGCGCGCGATTGCTGTGATCTCAAACCTTTCATCCGAGCGCAACTTTTTCTTCGGGCCTCGTCTCTTTACCGAAGTTTTGCTCGATCCGGAGGGCTAGAAAAAAGAAGAAAGTTGAGAGTTAATTAATATGTGTACATACCAAAACAATGAATGCATCAATTAGCTAGTCATCACAGGCTTAACTAATATATTTACCTGGCCGGACTCTGTTCGGTCACCGGAGCCGTCACCACGGGCTCCTTCTTGCACCAGTATTGGGTCACCGGAGCCATCATAATCATGTCTTTCCTCCTCCATTCTTCGATCAACTGTAGCCTGCTTCTTCTTCACCATGTTCTTCTAGACCATCATTGTCGTTAAGATATGACAAGACATCACCTCCGGCTAAGAATATGTCCCCCAACACCTCTTCTGCTTCCTCATCTCGTCCGTGCTCCATTATTTTTGCAAATATTACAACATGGCATTATTACACAAACATGACAGCAGTTGGATATATTAGTGGCAAATGTAGACCTAGCTTATTCCGGGTTTGGGGTGGCCTCGGCAACGCTTCAAGGGTAGGGGCGCGGCGGGAGGGAGTAGGAGACCGACATCGTTTTTTTCTAGGGTTTGGGTGTCCTCGAGAGTTTTGGTCGAGCGAGATGGCTGGGGGGGTGCTCCCATGGTATAAGTTATCACGGTCGAAGTTATCCGGGAGGGGGTTATATCGACAACGACAACATACATACATGGCAAAATAATG
>NC_041382.1:33496460-33525954 GCF_002162155.2 Triticum dicoccoides
AACGAAATACCCGATAAAAAAATAAGAAGACGAAGAAGAAATAAAAAGAGGAGAAGAAGATATTAATAGAGGAGAAGATTGAAGAAAAAATAAGAAAAAAAAAGAGGATAAGAAGAAAGGAATAGAGGAGAAGAAGAGAAAGTAGAATATCTATTTTCTCTTCTTCTCCTCTATTCCTTTCTTCTTCTCCTCTTCTGTTTCTTCTTTTTTCTTCTTATTATTTATTTCTCCTCTTCTTCCTCTCCTCTTCTTCTCCTTTCTTCCTCTTCTTATTTTCCTTTTTCCTCTCATTCTTTTTTTTCTTCTTCCTTTCCTAGCTAGATATATAAAACTTTTCTAAAAATGTAACTTTTGCATACATACATGGGAAAATAATGTTATCGGGGAGGGGGTAGGTCGAACCCCCCCCCCTCGTGTTGAAGTTATCGAGACACGGGGTATATCGACAACAACATATCTGATAAAAATAAGAAGACGAAGAAGAAATAAAAGGAGGAGAAGAAGATATTAATAGAGGAGAAGATTGAAGACAAAAAAGAAGAAAAAAAGAGGATAAGAAGAAAGGAATAGAGGAGAAGAAGAGAAAATAGAATATTCTTCTCCTCTATTCCTTTCTTCTTCTCCTCTTCTTTTTCTTCTTTTTTCTTCTTCTTATTTATTTCTCCTCTTCTTCCTCTCCTCTTCTTCTCCTTTCTTCATCTTCTTATTTTACTTTTTCCTCTCATTATTTTTCTTCTTCTTCCTTTCCTAGCTAGATATATAAAACTTTTCTAAAAATGTAACTTTTGCATGCATACATGCGAAAATAATGTTATCGGGGAGGGGGTAGGTCGAACCCCCCCCCCTCGTGTTGAAGTTATCGGGACATGGGGTATATCTAGAATACATATCCGATAAAAAATAAGAAGATGAAGAAGAAATAAAAAGAGGAGAAGAAGATATTAGTAGAGGGGAAGATTGAAGAAAAAAAGAAGAAAAAAAGAGGAGAAGAATAAAGGAATAGAGGAGAAGAAGAGAAAATAGAATATTCTATTTTCTCTTCTTCTCCTCTATTCCGTTCTTCTTCTCCTCTTCTTTTTCTTCTTTCTTCTTCTTCTTATTTATTTCTCCTCTTCTTCTCCTTTCTTCCTCTTCTTATTTCCTTTTTCCTCTCATTCTTTTTCTTCTTCTTCCTTTCCTAGCTAGATATATAAAACTTTTCTAAAAATGTAACTTTTGCATATATACATGGAAAAAATGTTATCGGGCAGGGGGTATATCGACCCCCCCCCTCGACCCTCTTTTCCTTCTTCCTTCTTCCTTCTTCCTCTTTTCTTCTCCAACACAAAACACATCTCATCTCATCTCATTTCATCCAAAAATAATTCTTTGCATAGGAACATACATACATTTACTTTTTTTCTTAAATGTTACATATGAACATTTTCTTAAATGAGCATATGAACATTTTCTTAAATATTAATGAGCATATGAACATACATATCACCAAAAAATAGACATTTTTCTTGGTAACAAAAAAATGCAAAAACAAGCATTATACAGCATATACAGAGCATTATACAGTGAACATACATACATACAGTGAGCATATACAGAGAGCATTATATGGCGACGGCGATGATGGTTGGCGATGGCACGCGCTTATGGATGGCGTGCGGGGACGGCAATGAGAAGGAAAGGGGAGGAGGAAGGGGCTCACAGCGCGGGAAGGGGTCGAGGTCGCCGGCCGGAATCAGTGCGACGGCGGACGAATGGCCTCGGGGATGAACGGGTCACGGGAGCCGGCGTGGTGCTTCCCCGCAGGGACGGCGACGACGGGGCGGGCGACGACAACGACATCGGCGGGGGCGGCGGGCGGCATCGGGGCAGCCTAGCGGCGATGGGGCAGGGGCGACGACGGGGGCGCGCAGACGGTGTCTGGGCGGCGGGCGGCGTCGGGGCGGGGCAACTAATGTAGAGATGAGAGTGAAAAACGCAAAGTGTTTTCTTATATACCAAGGGCATTGGTACCGGTTCGTGGCACCAACCAGGACCAATGCCCCCCTTTAGTCCCGGTTGGTGCCACCAACCAGGACCAAAGGTCTCTTTTCAGCAGCCCAAAGGGCGGGAAGCAGAGGCCTTTGGTCCCGGTTGGTGGCACCAACCGAGACTAAAGGGGGGCATTGGTCTCGGTTTGTGCCACGAACCGTGACCAATGCACCCCTTTAGTCCCGGTTGTTGGCACCAGCCGGGACCAAAGGCCTTGTGCTGCCCCGCGTCAAAAGTTTAGTACCACCTCGCTAGCTGAGAGAGTTCGAGAGTGGTTCATAAGCGCTGCTACGCTCACCCTCTCGAGCTCCTCTCAATTGTAGGCTTTCGGGCCTAACCGTACGCTGTGTGCCTGTGGGCCTACTAGGCCTCCTGCGGGCCTGAACAAATGTTTCTGAACAGACAATTCAACCATGGTATTATAGGCGCATACCACATCACCTTCGCAGGAACCCTCTTCCTGGGGGGCTCGCCGTCAACATCACCAGGGTCATCTCGTCTGATCTTATACCGCATTGCACTGCATACCGGGCATGCGTTCAGATCCTTGTACGCACCGCGGTAGAGGATGCAGTCATTAGGGCATGCATGTCTCTTCTGCACCTCCAATCCTAGAGGGCATACGACCTTCTTTTCTGCGTATGTACTGTCGGGCAATTCGTTATCCTTTGGAACCTTCTTCTTCAATATTTTTAGTAGCTTCTCAAATCCTTTGTTAGGCACAGCATTCTCTGCCTTCCACTGCAGCAATTCCAGTACGGTACCGAGCTTTGTGTTACTATCTTCGCAATTGGGGTACAACCCTTTTTTGTGATTCTCTAACATGCGATCGAACTTCAGCTTCTCCTTTTGACTTTCGCATTGCGTCCTAGCATCGATAATGACCCGGCGGAGATCATCATCATCGACACATCGTCTGGTTCCTCTTGATCTTCAGCAGCTTCCCCCATTGCAGCATCATTGGGCACATCGTCTGGTTCCTCTTGATCTTCAGCAGCTTCCCCCGTTGCAGCATCACCGTATTCAGGGGGCACATAGTTGTCATCGTCCTTTTCTTCTTCGTCGTCTTCCATCATAACCCCTATTTCTCCGTGCCTCGTCCAAACATTATAGTGTGGCATGAAACCATTGTAAAGCAGGTGGGTGTGAAGGATTTTCCGGTCAGAGTAAGACTTCATATTCCCACATTTAGGGCATGGACAACACATAAAACCATTCTGCTTGTTTGCCTCAGCCACTTCGAGAAAATAATGCATGCCCTTAATGTACTCGGAGGTGTGTCTGTCACCGTACATCCATTGTCGGTTCATCTGCGTGCATTATATATAATTAAGTGTGTCAAAACTATTACATAACATCATGAATAGATAATTAAGTGACCAAATTAATAGAAGTTCATCATCACATTAAAACCAAAGTACATACATAGTTCTCATCTAACAACATATAGCTCTCCAGAGCATCTAATTAATTAAACCATACATTGAAACTATGTAAAACATTTCAATGCGAAAACAAATGCGATCGTAATCGCAACCAAGGTAACAATTGATCCAATGGCATAATGATACCAAGCCTCGGTATGAATGGCATATTTTCTAATATTTGTAATCTTCAAGTGCATTGCATCCATCTTGATCTTGTGATCATTGATGTCTACTACACAACCTTCTTCTTGTAGACGTTGTTGGGCCTCCAAGTGCAGAGGTTTGTAGGACAGTAGCAAATTTCCCTCAAGTGGATGACCTAAGGTTTATCAATCCGTAGGAGTCATAGGATGAAAATGGTCTCTCTCAAGCAACCCTGCAACCAAATAACAAAGAGTCTCTTGTGTCCCCAACACACCCAATACAATGCTAAATTGTATAGGTGCACTAGTTCAGCAAAGAGATGGTGATACAAGTGCAATATGGATAGTAGATAAAGGTTTTTGTAATCTGAAAATATAAAAACAGCAAGGTAACTAATGATAAAAGAGAGCGTAAACGGTATTGCAATGCTAGGAAATAAGGCCTAGGGTTCATACTTTCGCTAGTGCAAGTTCCCTCAACAATACTAACATAATTGGATCACATAACTATCCCTCAACATGCAACAAAGAGTCACTCCAAAGTCACTAATAGCGGAGAACGAATGAAGAGATTATGGTAGGGTACGAAACCACCTCAAAGTTATTCTTTCCAATCAATCCGTTGGGCTATTCCTATAAGTGTCACAAACAGCCCTAGAGTTCGTACTAGAATAACACCTTAAGACACAAATCAACCAAAACCCTAATGTCACCTAGATACTCCAATGTCACCTCAAGTATCCGTGGGTATGATTATACGATATGCGTCACACAATCTCAGATTCATCTATTCAACCAACACAAAGGACCTCAAAGAGTGCCCCAAAGTTTCTACCGGAGAATCACGATGAAAACGTGTGCCAACCCCTATGCATAGGTTCATGGGCGGAACCCGCAAGTTGATCACCAAAACATACATCAAGTGAATCATGTGGTATCCCATTGTCACCACAGATACGCACGACAATACATACATCAAGTGTTCTCAAATCTTTAAAGACTCAATCCGATGAGATAACTCCAAAGGGGAAACTCAATTAATTACAAGTGAGAAGAGGGGGAGGAGAAACATAAGATCCAACTATAATAGAAAAGCTCGTGATACATCAAAATCGTGCCAAATCAAGAACACGAGAGAGAGAGAGAGAGATCAAACACATAGCTACTGGTACATACCCTCAGCCCCGAGGGAGAACTACTCCCTCCTCGTCATGGATAGCACCAGGATGATGAAGATGGCCACCGGAGAAGGATTGCCCCCTCCGGCAGGGTGCCGGAACGGGTCTAGGTTGGCTTTCGGTGGCTACGGAGGCATCTGGCGGCGGAATCCCGATCTATTGTGTCCTCTGATGTTTTTAGGGTATATGGAGATATATAGGCGGAAGAAGTACGTCAGGGGGGCCACGAGGGGCTCATGAGGGTGGAGGGCGCGCCCAGGGGGTGGGCGCGCCCCCCTGCCTTGTGACCTCCTCGTAGAGCCCCAGACGTGCACTCCAAGTCTTCTGGGCTTCTTTCCTTCCAAAAATGAGTTCCGTGAAGTTTCAGGTCAATTGGACTCCATTTGATTTTCCTTTTCTTCGAAACCCTAAAACAGGGTAAAAACAGAAACTGGCACTGGGCTCTGGGTTAATAGGTTAGTCCCAAAAATGATATAAAAGTGTATAATAAAGCCCATAAACATTCAAAACAGTAGGTAATATAGCATGGAGTAATCAAAAATTATAGATACGTTGGAGACGTATCAGCATCCCCAAGCTTAATTCCTGCTCATCCTCGAGTAGGTAAATGATAAAAACAGAATTTTTGATGCGGAGTGCTACTTGGCATAATTTCAATGTGATTCTTCTTTGTGGCATGAATATTCAGACCCGAAAGATTCAAGACAAAAGTTCATATTGACATAAAAATAATAATACTTCAAGCATACTAACTAAGCAATCATGTCTTCTCAAAATAACATGTCCAAAGAAAGTATCCCTACAAAATCATATATTCTGGCTATGCTCTATCTTCACCACACAAAATATTTAAATCATGCACAACCCCGATGACAAGCCAAGCAATTGTTTCATACTTTTGATATTCTCAAACATTTTCAATCTTCACGCAATACATGAGCGTGAGCCATGGACATAGCACTATAGGTGGAATAGAATGGTGGTTGTGGAGAAAAAAAAGGGAAGATGGTCTCACATCAACTAGGCGTATCAACGGGCTATGGAGATTCCCATCAATAGATATCAATGTGAGTGAGTAGGGATTGCCATGCAACGGATGCACTAGAGCTATAAGTGTATGAAAGCTCAACAAAAGAAACTAGTGGGTGTGCATCCAACTTGCTTTCTGACGAAGACCTAGGGCATTTTGAGGAAGCCCATCATTGGAATATACAAGCCAAGTTCTATAATGAAAGATTCCCACTAGTATATGAAAGTGACAACATAGGATAGTAGCACAAGTGTGGTAAAAGGATAGTAGCATTGCCCCTTCTCTCTTTTTCTCTCATTTTTTTATTTTTTTATTTTTTTTATTTGGGCCTTCTCTTTTTTTTATGGCCTCTTTTTTTTATTTGGGCTTCTTTGGCCTCTCTTTTTTCATCCGGAGTCTCATCCCGACTTGTGGGGGAATCATAGTCTCCAACATCCTTTCCTCACTGGGACAATGCTCTAATAATGATGATCATCACACTTTTATTTTTCTTACAACTCAATACTTAGAACAAAATATGACTCTATATGAATGCCTCCGGCGGTGTACCGGGATGTGCAATGACTCATGAGTGACATGTATGAAAGAATTATGAACGGTGGCTTTGCCACAAATACGATGTCAACTACATGATCATGCAAAGCAATATGACAATGATGAAGCGTGTCATAATAAACGGAACGGTGGAAAGTTGCATGGCAATATATCTTGGAATGGCTATGGAAATGCCATAATAGGTAGGTATGGTGGCTGTTTTGAGGAAGGTATTTGGTGGGTGTATGATACCGGTGAAAAGTGCGCGGTATTAGAGAGGCTAGCAATGGTGGAAGGGTAATAGTGCGTATAATCCATGGACTCAACATTAGTCATAAAGAACTCACATACTTATTGCAAAAATCTATTAGTTATCGAAATGAGGTACTACGCGCATGCTCCTAGGGGGATAGATTGGTAGGAAAAGACCATCGCTCGTCCCCGACCGCCACTCATAAGGAAGGCAATCAATAAATAAATCATGCTCCGACTTCATCACATAACGGTTCACCATACGTGCATGCTACGGGAATCACAAACTTCAACACAAGTATTTCTCAAATTCACAACTACTCAACTAGCACGACTTTGATATTATTACCTCCATATCTCAAAACAATCATCAAGCATCAAACTTCTCTTAGTATTCAATAATCTATATGGAAGTTTTTACTAATCTTGTATACCTAGCATATTAGGATTTAAGCAAATTATCATGCTATTTAAGACTCTCAAAATAATCTAAGTGAATCATGAGAGTTCATCTATTTCTTCAAAATAAAACTACCACCATGCTATAAAATATATAAGTGAAGCACTAGAGCAAACGACAAACTACTCCGAAAGATATAAGTGAAGATCAATGAGTAGTCGAATAATTATGCAACTATGTGAAGACTCTCTAAAATTTAATAATTTCAGATCTTGGTATTTTATTCAAACAGCAAGCAAAGCAAAATAAAATGACATTCTAAGAATGGCAAACATCATGTGAAGAAGCAAAAACTTAGGATCAACCGAAACTAACCGATAGTTGTTGAAGAAGAAAGGTGGGATGCCAACCGGGGCATCCCCAAGCTTAGATGCTTGAGACTTCTTGAAATATTATCTTGGGATGCCTTGGGCATCCCCAAGATTGAGCTTCTGTGTCTCCTTAATTCCTCTCATATCAAGGTCTCCCTAAATCTCAAAAGCTTCATCCACACAAAACTGAACAAGGACTCGTGAGATAAGTTAGTATAAACCATTGCAAAAACCTTATCATACTCTACTGTAGCAAATCGCTAAAATTATTATTCAACATTTCATACTAAAGGCCTATGCATATTTAATAGTCCTATCCTCAAATAGAATCATTAAAGAAGCAAACATATGCAAACAATGCAAACATAACAGCAATCTGCCTAAACAGGATAGTCTGTAAAGAATGCAGCAACATCCATACTTCCCTAGCTCCAAAAATTATGAAATAAAATTCCCACTGTATTAAATTTATCAGATCTTAATATTCAAAAGGTTTCAACATTTTATCACATTCTGACTTTTCTAGGGAATTATTGCAACAGTGGTAAACTTTCTGTTTTCAAACAGCAACATGTGGAATTCTAAAATAGGCATAGTAAAGGCTATCAATGCCACTTTTATTGAAATAAAAGATGCAAAACATTGTTCTAAATAACATTAAGCAAATCCTAACAAAATAATTGATGCTCCAAGCAAAACACTTATCATGTGGTGAATAAAAATATAGCTCCAAGTAAAGTTACCGATGGACGAAGACGAAAGAGGGGATGCCTTCCGGGGCATCCCCAAGCTTAGGCTCGTGGTTGTCCTTGAATATTACCTTGGGGTGCATTGGGCATCCCCAATCTTAGGCTCTTTCCACTCCTTATTCCGTAGTCCATCGAGTCCTTACCCAAAACTTGAAAACTTCACAACACAAAACTTAACAGAAAACTCGTAAGCTCCGTTAGTGAAAGAAAAGAAAATACCACTTCAAGGTACTATAATGAACTCATTCATTATTTATATTGGTGTTAAACCTACTGTATTCCAACTTCTCTATGGTTTATAAACTATTTTACTAGCCATAAATTCATCGAAATAAGCAAACAATACAATGAAAACAGAATCTGTCAAAAACAGAACAGTCTGTAGTAATCTGGATCAAACGTATACTTCTGGAACTCATAAAATTATCAATTAAATTTCTGGACCTGAGGAATATATATATTAATCATCTTCAAAAAGAATTAACTAAATAGCACTCCCCAAATAAAAATTGCAGCAATTCTCGTGAGTGCTAAAGTTTCTGTTTTTGACAGCATGATCAACAAGACTTTCCCCAAGTCTTCCCAAAGGTTCTACTTGGCACAAACACTAATTAAAAGCATAAAACCACATCTAAAAAGAGGCTAGATGAATTATTTATTACTAAACAGGAACAAGAAGCAAGGAACAAAAATAAAATTGGGTTGCCTCCCAACAAGCGCTATCGTTTAATGCCCCTAGGTAGGCATGATGATTTCAATGATGCTCACATGAAGGATAAGAATTGTAACATAAAGAGAGCATCATGAAGAATATGACTAGCACATTTAAGTCTAACCCACTTCTGATGCATAAGGATTTTTTGAGCAAACAACTTATGGGAACAAGAATCAACTTGCATAGGAAGGTAAAACAAGCATAACTTCAAGATTTTCAGCACATAGAGAGGAAACTTGATATTATTGCAATTCCTACAAGCATATGTTACTCCCTCATAATAATTTTCAGTAGCATCATGAATGAATTCAACAATATAACTATCACATAAAGCATTCTTTTCATGATCTACAAGCATAGAAATTTTATTACTCTCCACATAAGCAAAATTCTTCTCATTCATAATAGTGGGAGCAAACTCAAGAAAATAATTATCATGTGAGGCATAATCCAATTGAAAACTAAAATCATGATGACAAGTTTCATGGATATCATTATTCTTTATAGCATACAAGTCATCACAATAATCATCATAGATAGCAACTTTGTTCTCATAATCAATTGGAACCTCTTCCGGAATAGTGGATTCATCACAAATTAAAGTCATGACCTCTCCAAATCCACTTTCATCAATATAATCATCATAAATAGGAGGCATGCTTTCATCATAATAAATTTGCTCATCAAAACTTGGGGGACAAAAAATATCATCTTCATCAAACATAGCTTCCCCAAGCTTGTTCCTCTCTCATAATAATTGCAAGTAGGAGCAGCAAGCACATGCATATTGTATTCATCAAAATCATCATGTGTAGTAGTAAAAGGCAACCCATCAATATAATCCTTAATAAGGGCAAACTTCTCCGATATAGTGTAGTTGGGAGAATTCAAAAAGATAATAGGACTATCATGCGTGGATGCAATAGCAACAATTTCATGTTTAACATAAGGAACTATAGCAAGTTCATCTCCATAAGCATCATTCCTATTGGCATCTTGGCCACAAGCATAGCAAGCATCATCAAAAAGGGATATTTCAAGAGAATCAATGGGATCATAACAGTCATCATAGCAATCATCCTTCAGTAAGCACGAAGGGGAATTAAACGATGTATGAGTTGAAGAGTTACTCTCATTAGAAGGTGGGCACGGGTAGCTAATCCGCTCTTCCTCCTTTTGTTCTTCGCTCTCCTCATCATCTTTTTCATCCAATGAGCTCATAGTTTCATCAATTTCTTCTTCCATAGACTCCTGCAAAATATTAGTCTCTTCTTGGACAGCGGAGTAGTTCTCAATATATAGTTTAACATAGGCATTAGAAGCATAATTATCATAGCAATATTTAAATATGGCAAAAAAATTAGATTTGTAAAGAGTAGCATCATACTTTTCAATCAAAGAAGCAATTTCAAAAGCACCCTTAAAAGCAACAAATTCTTCAATTTGTTGAACATCATAGTAACTATAAACACCCTTAGCATAAGAGGATACAATTCCGTTATCACTAAACAAACATTGGTAGGGAAGGTGTTTCTTAGGGTCTTCAGAACAACAATTATAATCATATATTTCACATAAATTCCAAGCATAGCATTGCAAACATTGAATTTGACTCCATAATAATTTCCCCTTTTCAGATATACGGTGTCACACATAACAAGCATGCTCATCTAAAGATTTGCCCTCAACTAAGCTAGTTGGGGTTTCGGCACAAGCACAAAGGGATCGAAGATGATCCAAGTAATAAGCTTCAGCAGTGCGATCGATTTTGATTGGTTCTTCAACCATTGGTTCAGTAGGTACAACTAATTTTTTTGGTATTTTGCGTTTCCTACCCATAACTAAAGATAGAAAACAACTAAGAACAGCAAATAAAAATTACTTAGTGATAAAGCAAACAAGCACACACGAGAATATTCACCCCACGCTATTGCTCCCCGGCAACGGCGCCAGAAAAAGGTCTTGATAACCCACAAGTATAGGGGATCGCAACAGTTTTCAATAAGTAAGAGTGTCGAACCCAACGAGGAGCTAAAGGTAGAACAAATATTCCCTCAAGTTCTATCGACCACCGATACAACTCTACGCACGCTTGACTTTCGCTTTACCTAGAACAAGTATGAAACTAGAAGTACTTTGTAGGTGTTGTTGGATAGGTTTGCAAGATAATAAAGAGTACGTAAATAAAAAGTAGGGGCTGTTTAGATAAAGAAACAATAAAGTAAGTATAGCGAGTGTGGAAAAGTGGTGGTAGGAGTTGCGGAATTGCCCCTAAGCAATTGACTACTTTACTAGACTGATAGCAAGTATTATGTGGGAGAGGCCACTGCTAGCATGTCATCCCTGACTTGGAATTCTATACACTTATGATTGGAACTGTTAGCAAGCATCCGCAACTACTAATGTTCATTAAGGTAAAACCCAACCATAGCATTAAGATATATTGGTCCCCCTTCAATCCCGTATGCATCAATTGCTATGCTAGGTTGAAGCTTCTGTCACTCTTGCCCTCCAATACATAGTCCTATCAACATACAACTAACCCTAGGGTGTGATCCACGCGCGCAATCATATGATGGGCACCAAAGGACAACAACATAACCATAAGCAAATTAAATCAATCATAGCAATTCATCAACCACCAATAGGACAACGAAAATCTACTCAGACATCATAGGATGGCAACACATCATTGGATAATAATATGAAGCATAAAGCACCATGTTCAAATAGAGGGTACAGCGGGTTGCGGGAGAGTGGACCGCTGTAGATAGAGGGGGGAAGGTGATGGAGATGTTAGTGAAGATGGCAGAGGTGTTGGTGTAGATCGCGGTGATGATGATGGCCCCCGGCGGCGTTCCGGCGCCACCGGAAGCGAGGGGGAGAGAGGGGCCCCTTCTTCCTCTTCTTCCTTGACCTCCTCCCTAGATGGGAGAAGGGTTTACCCTCTGGTCCTTGGCCTCCATGGCATGGGAGGGGCGAGAGCCCCTCCAAGATTGGATTTGTCTCTCTGCCTCTCTCTGTTTCTGCGTTCTCTTCTAGCTCTGTTTCACCGTTTCGTGTATATATGGAGATCCGTAACTCCGATTGGCCTGAAACCTTCGCCGTGATTTTTTTCTGAATATTAGCTTTCTTGCGCCAAAAGAGGAGCGCCAACCGCCTTACGGTGGGCTGACGAGGGTAGGGGTGCGCCCCCTGCCTCGTGACCACCTCGGGCACTCATTCGCGTTGATTTTCCTTCCAAATTTTCCATATTTTCCAAAAATAAGCTCCGCCCGTTTTTATCCCGTTTGGACTCCGTTTGATATGGATATTCTGCAAAACCAAAAACATGCAACAGACAGGAAATGGCACTGGGCACTGGATCAATATGTTAGTCCCAAAAATAATATTAAAAGTTGCCAAAAAGTATATGAAAGTTGAATAATATTGGCATGGAACAATCAAAAATTATAGATATGACGGAGACGTATCAGAGCTCCTTCCGCCATAGGCATGCAGTTAATAGACAAGAACCCAGCCGAGTCTCCCCTTCACCGGTAGGGTAGTCAAGCTGGAGGTCCTCAAATCCCTCCGTTATTTCGTCCACCGTCACCCTGGCATATCCTTCTGGAATCGGACGACAGTGAAAAGTTGCGCCGGATTCAGGAGGTCGAACAGAGCCGACAGCCGCCTTGACTTTGAAGTTTTGCCATTGCGTCATAAGGTGGCAATGTTGAGACTCCGTGATAGCATCCACGGGGTAGCTAGCAGGAGCCGTCAAGACATGCTCCGGCTGAAGCAGCTCGGTGGAAGCCACGATGCTTCTCCGCTGAGATGGCGGGGTAGCTTCGGGGGTAGTTTTGCCAGGTCGCTTGCTGCGAGCTACTTCTCGTTCCTGTAGAGCTTGAACCCTTTCGTGCAGCGTCTGAATTTGGGCATGCTCCACTTTTTTCCTCCTCTCCTGGCATTTGTAACTGCCTGCGTCCGGAAAACCATCCTTCCACGGAATGGAGCCTGGCGTGCCTCGTGTCCGTCCAGGGTGCTCAGGATTCCCGAGGGCCATTGTGAGCTCGTCGTTCTCTCTGTCTGGAACGAATGACCCTTGCTGCGCTGCATCGATATAGTGCTTAAGCCTCTTGACTAGTATGCTCATTTGCTCATCGGTTCAAACGCACTTCCCTGATACAGGGTCCAAGGTTCTACCAGCCCCGAAGAACCAAGTCTGGCAATGGTTTGGCCAGTTCATTGTATCTGGTTCGATCCCTTTATCAAGCAAATCATTCTCAGCCTTGGCCCACTTAGCCCAGGCTTTGAGGTAGCCACCTGACCCCGTGCGATGGTGAAGCTTCTTCTTCGCAGCATTTTTCTTGTTTGTCGCCGACATCTTCTTACTCTTTTCCGATGTCTTGTGGGCCACAAATGCGGGCCAGCGATCTCTGATCTTCTTATATTTGTCGATGAATTCTGGTGTCTCTTCTTTGTCGACAAACATTTTCAGCTCATTCTTCCACCTCTGGAATAGGTCTGCCATCTTCTTAAGAATATGAGACTTGATTAATTGCTCTTTAACTGGCTTCTCCGGATCCTCCTCTGGCGGTAGGGTGAAATTTGCCTTCAGCTCAGTCCAAAGATCATGTTTCTGCATATCATTGACATGAGACACCTCAAGGTCTTCGTTCTTAGGCTTATACCATTGGTGGATGCTGATCGGGATCTTGTCCCTAACAAGAACCTAGCACTGAGCAGCAAATGCTTCCTTTGTCCGGATGGAGTCAATCGGCTTGCCATCGCGCGCGATTGCTGTGATCTCAAACCTTTCATCCGAGCGCAACTTTTTCTTCGGGCCTCGTCTCTTTACCGAAGTTTTGCTCGATCCGGAGGGCTAGAAAAAAGAAGAAAGATGAGAGTTAATTAATATGTGTACATACCAAAACAATGAATGCATCAATTAGCTAGTCATCACAGGCTTAACTAATATATTTACCTGGCCGGACTTTGTTCGGTCACCGGAGCCGTCACCACGGGCTCCTTCTTGCACCAGCATTGGGTCACCAGAGCCATCATAATCATGTCTTTCCTCCTCCATTCTTCGATCACTGTAGCCTGCTTCTTCTTCACCATGTTCTTATAGACCATCATTGTCGTTAAGATATGACAAGACATCACCTTCGGCTAAGATTATGTCCCCCAACACCTCTTCTGCTTCCTCGTCTCGTCCGTGCTCCATTATTTCTGCAAATATTACAACATGGCATTATTACACAAACATGATAGCAGTTGGATATATTAGTGGCAAACGTAGACCTAGCTTATTCCGGGTTTGGGGTGGCCTCGGCAACGCTTCAAGGGTAGGGGCGCGGCGGGAGGGGGTAGGAAACCGACATCGTTTTTTCTAGGGTTTGGGTGTCCTCGAGAGTTTTGGTCGAGCGAGAGGGCTGGGGGGTGCTCCCATGGTATAAGTTATCACGGTCGAAGTTATCCGGGAGGGGGTTATGTCGACAACGACAACATACATACATGGCAAAATAATGTTATCAGGGAGGGGGTAGGTCGAACCCCCCCCCCCCTCGTGTTGAAGTTATCGGGACACGGGGTATATCGACAATGACATATCCGATAAAAAAATAAGAAGACGAAGAAGAAATAAAAAGAGGAGAAGAAGATATTAATAGAGGAGAAGATTGAAGAAAAAATTAAGAAAAAAAAGAGGAGAAGAAAAAAGGAATAGAGGAGAAGAAGAGAAAATAGAATATCTATTTTCTCTTCTTCTCCTCTATTCCTTTCTTCTTCTCCTCTTCTTTTTCTTATTTTTTCTTCTTATTATTTATTTCTCCTCTTCTTCCTCTCCTCTTCTTCTCCTTTCTTCCTCTTCTTATTTTCCTTTTTCCTCTCATTCTTTTTTTTCTTCTTCCTTTCCTAGCTAGATATATAAAACTTTTCTAAAAATGTAACTTTTGCATACATACATGGGAAAATAATGTTATCAGGGAGGGGGTAGGTCGAAACCCCCCCCCCTCATGTTGAAGTTATCGATACACGGGGTATATCGACAACGACATATCTGATAAAAAATAAGAAGACGAACAAGAAATAAAAGGAGGAGGAGAAGATATTAATAGAGGAGAAGATTGAAGACAAAAAAGAAGAAAAAAAGAGGATAAGAAGAAAGGAATAGAGGAGAAGAAGAGAAAATAGAATATTCTTCTCCTCTATTCCTTTCTTCTTCTCCTCTTCTTTTTCTTCTTTTTTCTTCTTCTTATTTATTTCTCCTCTTCTTCCTCTCCTCTTCTTCTCCTTTCTTCATCCTCTTATTTTCCTTTTTCCTCTCATTATTTTTCTTCTTCTTCCTTTCCTAGCTAGATATATAAAACTTTTCTAAAAATGTAACTTTTGCATGCATACATGGGAAAATGATGTTATCTGGGAGGGGGTAGGTCGAACCCCCCCCCCCTCGTGTTGAAGTTATAGGGACACGGGGTATATCGACAATGACATATCTGATAAAAAATAAGAAGACGAAGAAGAAATAAAAAGAGGAGAAGAAGATATTAGTAGAGGGGAAGATTGAAGAAAAAAAGAAGAAAAAAAGAGGAGAAGAATAAAGGAACAGAGGAGAAGAAGAGAAAGTAGAATATTCTATTTTTCTCTTCTTCTCCTCTATTCCTTTCTTCTTCTCCTCTTCTTTTTCTTCTTTTTTCTTCTTCTTATTTATTTCTCCTCTTCTTCTCCTTTCTTCCTCTTCTTATTTCCTTTTTCCTCTCATTCTTTTTCTTCTTCTTCCTTTCCTAGATAGATGTCGGGACCCCGACTCAATGCCACATCGATCTAGCATGTAACACCTCATATCACTTTGCGGCCTCACGCACGGTATCCCCACGGGTGTCGACCTACCTTTGCCCGGGACCGTTTGCGCCTCTTGGCACACGTATATGATGGTGTCGCTAGCATCCATATGATAAAGAGCCCGGGCTGACATGGCTAGTCGTAAACCCAAAGTGGCACTAACTTACAGGGACAGGCATCCATGACCCAGCATCGAACGTGTCGGTCATCAGCGAGTGAATCCAGGCTGTAGCACTGGGCTAACAGGACTCCGGTGAACCGGGCTGTAGCGGGCTAGCAGGACTCCGGTATTCATCGCGTGACATTTCCCCGAAGGGACAGACACAGGATCGAAGAAGGGCACATGCCGGTCAACCTAAGTGTTCCGGAGCAGTAGCAAGCTACCAGGGCTCAGTGGAAGCACTAGGAGACATTTCCCGGTAAGAGAGAACTACTAAGGATAAACAACTAGATAGTCAGATCCCACACATAGCAATACACATTACACGTACGCATAACATGCAAGTATGTGATGTACAACATGGCATCACAGCATAGCTCAACAACTCAAATAGATAAAGGCTCAGAAGAGCCATCATAGTATTTACTGCAAACAGGGGTCACAAAACCCATCATACAGAGCATACAAGCAACAAGCGGAAGCATTACATGTCTGGGTACAGACATCTACAAATGAAAAAGGCTAAAGATCCTGACTATCTACAACATCCGATCAAGATCGTAGCTGAGGTACTAGCTACTAGTCGAAGTCCATGAGAACCCTAGTAAGACCGAAGTCTCCGCTGCAAAAACATAAATAAAGCAACATGAGTACAAAGGTACTCAGCAAGGCTTACATCAGATCCTATCATACATGCATTTGTATCAAGAGAGTAATGTGGGGTTTAGTTGCAGCAAGCCAGCTTTGACTCTGTGGCTATCCTGTTCTACGACTACCAGAAACTCTTGAGGTGAGACAACGTACACGAGTCCACTAATCACCACACAATACACCACCATGGATCCATTCCCATCTCCCTACGAGAAGGCCATCCATAGCACTCACACTTGTCTTGAGCATTTTAGAGTATCCACTTCAAGTTGTCTATGTACCATGTAAGCATCCAAGAAGTCCATAACCGCGGACCCGGCTATTCGAATAGATCATGTTAACCCTGCAGGGGTGTACTTCTTCACACACGCTCTCGCCACTTACCGCCATGTACACGTCATGTATCTCGGCAACCTTCAAGCGGAAGCCTGGCGAGGGTGTCGGCCACGACCTGACTAACCACACAAGACTCTAGTCCAGGTTTATCGCCTATTCGGGTTCCATCCGCAAGGAGATCCGGCCGGGGTGTCGCTTACGGCCCCAAACGATGTGTACAGGGTTCCCGAGCCCACCATCCGGGTGCCACTCGGTACACCAGGCCACTTGTGCCTAGTCTGTCCCAAGCCCACCCTGCCGGGTGCCACTTGGTAGAAAAATAGCACTACCTACAAACACCAGAAACTAGTTGCGACTCCTGGACAGAGATCAAGTTGGTTAATAAGTCGAGAGGGCTTGGAGTGCCCGGAGCCCAATGTGTGGTAGTATCGAGTCATTGGACAACATACACAGAACTCAGGGCTTAAGGACGGTTCCAGTGAGACAACCCACCATGTACTCCTACATGGCTTCTCACCGCTACCTTTACCAAATCGTGTTCACACTCTTAACTCTCAGCATCAGAACATATCGTAACACTCCAATTCATTCCCAATGAATCAGACCTGACACGACTCTAAGCAATAGCAGGCATAGCATGGTAGGAACACATCAGTGGCTTCAATCAACTCCTACACATGCTAGTGGGTTTCAACTATTTACTGTGGCAATGACAGGTCATGCAGAGGAATGGGTTCAACTACCGCAGCACAAAGTAGCATATGAATCGTTGTTGTCCTAATGCAATAACTGAGAGCAGGAGCGAGAGAGTAGGGTTTTATCGAAATGAACAAGGGGGTTTGCTTGCCTGGTAAAACAACAGAGGAGGCACTGCTTCACAGACAGGTACTCTGGAACGTCTCCGGAGCAGGACCTATCGAGAAGGAACGGTGCCGGCAATCAAAACACAATCATATGCAACAAAATGATGCATGAACATGGCATGAGGATGGGATGCTGATAGAGCTAATGCAACTAGTGTTCAATTTGAATGAAGTCCATTTGAACAAAAGGTTCAAATGCAACTCCAAAATAAGTCTCTTATTATGCCATAATGTGTTTTCCCATATTCAGCATGTATAAGTTGGTTTTTCATGCATGAAACTAGTACAGATGGAAAGATTGCATTTTTCTGATAATTTTTCATATATAAATTATTTTAATCTGAGCTACGGTTGAATTGTTATGAATTTTTGAAGTTTAAATCATTTTCTGGATTTTTCTGATTAAATTTAATTCCAGAAATCATATTATAGCGCCAGCATGACGTCAGCACGACGTCAGCGGTCAACTGGGCTGGTCCGGGTCAAACC
Organism: Triticum dicoccoides; assembly: GCF_002162155.2. Lineage (NCBI taxonomy): Eukaryota > Viridiplantae > Streptophyta > Magnoliopsida > Poales > Poaceae > Triticum > Triticum dicoccoides. Next base: position 33,514,612 of record NC_041382.1, read on the forward strand.
TGACGTGTGGGACCCACACGTCAGTGACAGGGGGTTAAACAGGGGTTAATTTAGTTTAATTAAAAGGTTAGGGGGCACCGGGGCCCACTGTCAGTGTCAGGGGGGGTTAGTTAATGGTGATTAGCACTAAGCTAATCACCCGACGGGCCGGGCCCACATGGCAGGGCTCAGGCGACGGGGCTCGCCGCCGGCGACCTCTGGACGCGGCGGAGTCCGCGAAACAGGCCACGGGGGCGGCGTCGGAGAGCACCGGGGCGTAGCCCGGACTCTCGCGCATCTGGTGGGACAGGCGGGAGGCTGCGGGGGCGGCGGAGCTCGCCGGAGCGAAGCTCGGGGCGGCGGCCGGAGCTCGGCTTCGAGCGGAAACGGGCTGCAGGGCACGGGGAGGCCACCTGAGGGGCTCGGCGGCACCCTCGTGGCACCGGGAGCACGCTAGGGTGCTTAGTTTGGGCGGAGGCGGGCCGAGACAGTGACGGCGACATGGACGGCGGCGAGAGGCTTCGGCCGTGGTGGGGAACGGTGCTACGGCGCGCGGGCAGTTAAACGGGGAGGGGGAAGCGGTGGCGGAGCTCACCGCGGTTGCAGCGGCAGTCGAAGTGGGCGCGGGGACGCACTGAAGCGGCCGGAGCGTCGATGGGGATCCACGGCGGCCGGCGATGGAAAAGACGACGGCGGCGGCTCAACGGGGCGTCCGGAGGGGCACGGCTTGACGGGGAGCTTCAGGGCGAGGGGGCGGAGCTCCTGCGCGTGTCGGGGAGGCGAGGGGAGACCGGTGGCCACGGCAACGGCGAGCGGCGGCAGCGATGGCGCTCGGGTGTGCGAGGGGGAGAGAGAACCAGGGGAGGGGGAGGAATGAGAGAGTGGGAGAGAGGTGCGGGGCATCGCGTGGCGTCGTCCGGTCCATCCAGAGCGACGAGGGGAGGACAGGCAGGCAGGGAGGGAGGAGGTGGCGCGGCGCGGCAGTGCGCGCGCGTCGGGCACGCGCCGTCCCCCTGTCGGGGAGGAAGACGACAGAGGAGGGGGGCCAGGTGGGCTGGGCCGCCTGCTGGCTGGGCCGGCCTGCCGCGGCTGGGCTGCACAGGGGGGGAGCCCCAGGTAAGCCCCTCCTTTCTTTTATTTTTGTTTTCTAATTTTTCTGACATTTGTTTTGATTTAATAAAATACTAAATCAATTTATTACCTTATGCCAATTTTTGCAGGAGCTAGATATATTATTCCAGAGCTCCTTTATAAATGGCATAATTTTTGGACCATATTTCATATATATAGAAATATATTTCCAATGCAAATATTTATCAAATTAATCCAAATGGCCAAAATAAAAATCCATGAGCTCCTAAGAATATTGTTTTGATTTTTTATCTCTGTCCAATATTTTCAGAGAGCAACATGAGCATTTTCTTGGACCCTTTTGGAGAAATTTTTATTTGGGTCATTTTCAAAAATGATTCTGAGGGTTCCACCAATCCTCATTTCAAATTTAAATGAAATTTAAATATGATGCACAAATGGCTAGCTAGTCTAAGTCATACCAGACTAGGGATGTGACAACTCGCCCCCTCTTGAAAAAATCTCGTCCCGAGATTCAAGGGTTGACGGAAAGAAAGCGGGGTACTCCAGTCGAAGACGATCTTCTCGCTCCCAAGTAGCTTCTCTCTCGGAATGATGAGACCACTGAACTTTGAGAAACTTGATGTTCTGACGTCGGGTAACACGCTCTGCTTGATCAAGAATGCGAACCGGGTACTCTCGGTATGTGAGGTTATCTTGGAGATCAAGCGTTTCGTGGTCCACTCCGCGGATGGGATCCGAGAAGCAACGCCTGAGTTGAGAGACGTGGAAGACATCATGAACTCGAGAAAGATGTGGGGGTAGTTCCAACTGGTAGGCAACCTCTCCTCGTTTAGCGAGAATACGAAAGGGACCGATGTAACGAGGAGCCAACTTGCCCTTGATACCGAAACGATGGGTACCCTTCAAAGGAGTAACCCGGAGGTAAGCCTTTTCGCCAACTTCATAAGTCATATCCTTATGATGACGATCATACTGACTCTTTTGACGAGATTGGGCTGTTTTCAAATTCTCACGAATGATGCGAACTTGCTCTTCTGCCTCCTGGATCATGTCCGGTCCAAAGAATTGTCTTTCACCGGTTTCTGACCAGTTCAAAGGTGTTCGACATCTTCGTCCATAGAGAACCTCAAAAGGAGCTTTCTTGAGGCTGGATTGGTAGCTATTGTTATAAGCAAACTCGGCGAAAGGAAGACATTTCTCCCAATCCATACCGAATGAGATAACACAAGCTCTGAGCATGTCTTCGAGAATTTGATTGACCCGTTCCACCTGACCACTCGACTGAGGGTGGAAAGCGGTACTGAAGGAAAGATGGGTTCCCATGGCAGTTTGGAAACTCTCCCAGAAATGAGAAGTGAAAAGACTGCCACGGTCTGAGTTGATCTCTAGTGGAACACCATGAAGTGACACTATTCGAGAAATATATAAGTCAGCAAGCTGACTAGCAGTGATACTCTCTCGAACAGGAAGGAAGTGAGCCACTTTGGAGAGACGATCAATGACTACGAAGATAGCATTATTCCCTCTCTTGGTCCTGGGAAAGCCGGTGATGAAGTCCATACCAACTTTATCCCATTTCCATTCAGGAATAGCTAAAGGCTGAAGGGTGCCAGCAGGCCTTTGATGCTCTGCCTTAACGCGATGACAAACATCACAGTTAGCAATAAACTGAGCGATTTCTCTCTTCATCCTAGTCCACCAGAACCTCTGGCGTAGGTCCTGATACATCTTAGTACTACCGGGATGAATCGTGAGAGGAGATTCATGCGCCTCCTTAAGAATCAATTGTCGCAGATGTTGATTCTTGGGAACCACCAAGCGATTCTCAAAGAAAACAACACCACGATCATCCATAAAGAAACATCCACCAACTCCCTTCTTAATGTTTCTCTTGATCCGGGAAATTCCTGTGTCTTGCTTTTGAGCAGCGATAATCCGATCCTCAAGATCAGGTTTCGCCACCAAGGTAGAAAGAAATCCGCGAGGAGCTATGTGAAGATTAAGCTTACAGAATTCCTCATGGAGAAGTGGTTGGCCTTGCTGCAACATGAGATTGTTGCAATAGGATTTACGACTTAGAGCATCAGCCATGACATTGGCTTTGCCTGGGGTGTAGGTAATCCCTAGATCATAATCTGTGATCAACTCCAACCAACGTCTTTGCCTAAGGTTCAAATCTGGTTGGGTGAAGATATACTTGAGACTCTGGTGATCGGTGTAGATCTCGCAACGTTTACCAAGGAGGTAATGTCGCCAGGTCTTGAGTGCATAGACTACGGCTGCAAGCTCTAGATCATGTGTAGGATAATTCTCCTCATGTGGATGCAACTGTCGGGATGCATAGGCAATCACATGACGATCCTGCATAAGAATGCAACCTAGTCCCTGTCGTGAGGCGTCGCAGTAGATAATAAAGTCTTTAGTGAAATCCGGTGGCACCAGTATGGGAGCAGAAGTCAGGCGTCTTTTCAGTTCCTGAAAACTGTACTCACACTGTGGGGACCACTCAAACTTTTTATCTTTCTTGAGAAGTTCCGTGAGGGGTTTGGCTACTTTGGAGAAGTTTTCAACAAAGCGGCGACAATAGCTGGCTAGACCAAGGAAACTCCTAACTTGTTTAACGGTCTCAGGTGGGGTCCAATCAAGAACGGCTTGAACTCTCTCGGGATTGACAGCAATGCCCTTACCAGAGATTACGTGACCTAAGTAGGTCACTTCTGGCAACCAAAATTCACACTTGGAGAACTTGGCATAAAGGCGGTGCTCTCTGAGTTTTTCTAATACAAGTCTAAGATGTTCGGCATGCTCTTTCTCGTTCTTCGAGTAAATAAGAATATCATCGACGTAAACCACGACGAACTTATCTAAGTACTCCATGAAGATCGAGTTCATCAAGCGGGAGAATGTGGCTGGGGCATTGGTTAGGCCGAAGGACATGACGGTGTACTCGTACTGACCATAACGAGTGACAAAAGCTGTCTTGGGAATGTCCCCATTTCTGATTTTGATTTGGTGGTATCCTAACCTTAAATCCATCTTGGAGAAGACTGAGGATCCAGCGAGCTGATCATACAGGTCGTTGATCCTGGGGAGCGGATACTTGTTCTTTATCGTGACCAAATTAACGGGACGATAATCAACGACCATCCGGTCCGTACCGTCTTTCTTCTTGACAAAGAGGACGGGGCAAGCCCAAGGAGAAGAACTAGGACGGATGAAACCCTTTTGCAAGGACTCATCGAGTTGTTTCTTAAGCTCGGCTAGTTCTAGGGGTGCCATCTTGTAAGGTCTCCGGGAGATTGGAGCTGTTCCTGGGATAAGATCTATGATGAACTCTACATCTCTGTCAGGTGGAACACCTGGCAGTTCCTCTGGAAAGACATCCGGAAAGTCACGGACTACCGGGATATCTTCAAGGTCTGGAAGAGGGCTGGCATTAAGAGAATAGAGCTGACGCTTTGCAACTCTAGTGGAGACAGTGACTATCTTGCCAGATGAGTGTGTAAGCTGAACAGATCTTGTGTAACAATCAATCTTGGCATGATGAGCTGTCATCCAGTCCATACCCAAGATGACGTTAATATCTAAGGACTTGAGGGCTACAAGTGATGCAAGGAATACAAGTCTATCAACAAGAATTTTGTTACCATGGCTGATTCTGGTGGTCTGCCATCTAGACCCTGGGGTTTGGATTTCAAGCGGAGTTGGCATATCACAAAATGACATGTCGTGCAAACGAGCATAGCCTTCAGAAATGAAGGAGTGAGATGCTCCAGTATCGAATAGAACTGATGCTGGGTGACAATTGACAAGGAGTGTACCAAGAACGACATCTGGATCATCATGAGCGTCTTTAGCTGAGACGTGATGCACACATCCATGTTCAGTGGGGGCTGACTTAACACTGATCATCTTGCGGGATGGCTTAATACAGCCAACAGTCTTCTCGGCCTTGGGTGGAACATAACTAGTCTGAGATCAATCACGTGCATAGTGTCCTGGCTTCCCGCATGTGAAGCAAGTCCCTGAGGTTGGACGTGGACCCGCACTGACAAGCGGTCTACCAGTAGGCCTGGGCGGAACATATAACTGAGCTGGGGGAGGCACCACATGAGATGACCTCGGTGTATAACAGGAAGGAAGAGCGGAGTTTGGAACCCAAATCCGGCGCTTCTGGGAACTAGAGCCAGAGGAGGATCCCAAATCACGGTTGTGCTTACGAGACTCCTCGTAAGTGAGCTGAGCTGTCTCTGCATTAATGGCTTTGTTCACAAGAGCTTGGAATGTATCACAATGATGCAGGTGGAGATCACGACGCAACTTGGGGTTGAGACCCTTTCGGAACCTAGCCTGCTTCTTGGCGTCCGTGGACACTTCTTCTGTGGCATAACGGGCGAGGTTCTCGAACTCTCTGCTATAAGCATCAACAGCCATCTTACTCTGGGTGAAACGGCAGAACTCTTCTCTCTTGCGATCAAGGAGGGCCTGGGGAATGTGATGCTCGCGAAAAGCCTCGGTGAAATCCTTCCAGGTAGGAATCTGGCCGGCTGGAAGCAAAGTCTCATAGTTCTGCCACCAAAGACTAGCAGGACCTTCCAGGTGGTATGTGGCAAAGGTGACCTTGTCATCTTCAGCTACACTCGCGGAACGCAGCTTATGAGTGATGCTACGGAGCCAGTCATCTGCATCGAGTGGCTCGATGGAATGATGAAAGGTAGGTGGGTGCAAGCGAATGAAGTCATGAATGGTAGCAGACCCTTTGAACTGATGTGCCGTGTTCTCCTCGATACGTGCCAACAAGCGGTTGGACTCACGCTTGTTCCTCTCCATTTCTAACATGAACTCTGTCAACGAAGGCTGGTCAGGAGGATCCTCATTCCTACCATCTCCGTGGTTCTGGCTACGAACAATAGAACTTCGCTTAGCTGATGACATCCTGAGAACGAAACCAAGGACGGAATCAGCATCAACTATGGACTGAAGAATGTAGGACAAGAAGTTAGTATCTATCGAACTCCTAGGGAAAATTCGGCAGCATAACGACAGTAAAATGCTCAGAATGAGACATCCTACTAAAAATGGGGTGGTAACATACTCATCAGCATTACTCAAGGTTCTGAGATCATACTAAGCAGACTACACCGGAAATACTCAAAACTGGGGTATGACTCTGATCAACCAGTCCTATGGAACTACGGAGTAGTAACACGTGACCCTGATAGACGGAAGAGAAGCCTAGTTCCTTAACCCCGTCGGAAAGATAGGACGACTCAGATCAGAAGGTCATGAGGTAAAGAAGTAAAAAGAGCCTTACGTTCCTTCCCACAATCAATTCCCTTACATAACTAAAGAATTTCTAGAGTCAACTTCGACCAGTTTGGCTTGGTAAACCTATAGGCAGTCAGGCTCTGATACCAAAGCTGTCGGGACCCCGACTCAATGCCACATCGATCTAGCATGTAACACCTCATATCACTTTGCAGCCTCACGCACGGTATCCCCACGGGTGTCGACCTACCTTTGCCCGGGACCGTTTGCGCCTCTTGGCACACGTATATGATGGTGTCGCTAGCATCCATATGATAAAGAGCCCGGGCTGACATGGCTAGTCGTAAACCCAAAGTGGCACTAACTTACAAGGACAGGCATCCATGACCCAGCATCGAACGTGTCGGTCATCAGCGAGTGAATCCAGGCTGTAGCACTGGGCTAACAGGACTCCGGTGAACCGGGCTGTAGCGGGCTAGCAGGACTCCGGTATTCATCGCGTGACATTTCCCCGAAGGGACAGACACAGGATCGAAGAAGGACACATGCCGGTCAACCTAAGTGTTCCGGAGCAGTAGCAAGCTACCAGGGCTCAGTGGAAGCACTAGGAGACATTTCCCGGTAAGAGAGAACTACTAAGGATAAACAACTAGATAGTCAGATCCCACACATAGCAATACACATTACACGTACGCATAACATGCAAGTATGTGATGTACAACATGGCATCACAGCATAGCTCAACAACTCAAATAGATAAAGGCTCAGAAGAGCCATCATAGTATTTATTGCAAACAGGGGTCACAAAACCCATCATACAGAGCATACAAGCAACAAGCGGAAGCATTACATGTCTGGGTACAGACATCTACAAATGAAAAAGGCTGAAGAGCCAGACTATCTACAACATCCGATCAAGATCATAGCTGAGGTACTAGCTACTAGTCGAAGTCCATGAGAACCCTAGTAAGACCGAAGTCTCCGCTGCAAAAACATAAATAAAGCAACATGAGTACAAAGGTACTCAGCAAGACTTACATCAGATCCTATCATACATGCATTTGTATCAAGAGAGTAATGTGGGGTTTAGTTGCAGCAAGCCAGCTTTGACTCTGTGGCTATCCTGTTCTACGACTACCAGAAACTCTTGAGGTGAGACAACGTACACGAGTCCACTAATCACCACACAATACACCACCATGGATCCATTCCCGTCTCCTTACGAGAATGCCATCCATAGCACTCACACTTGTCTTGAGCATTTTAGAGTATCCACTTCAAGTTGTCTATGTACCATGTAAGCATCCAAGAAGTCCATAACCGCGGACCCGGCTATTCGAATAGATCATGTTAACCCTGCAGGGGTGTACTTCTTCACACACGCTCTCGCCACTTACCGCCATGTACACGTCATGTATCTCGGCAACCTTCAAGCGGAAGCCTGGCGAGGGTGTCGGCCACGACCTGACTAACCACACAAGACTCTAGTCCAGGTTTATCGCCTATTCGGGTTCCATCCGCAAGGAGATCCAGCCGGGGTGTCGCTTACGGCCCCAAACGATGTGTACAGGGTTCCCGAGCCCACCATCCGGGTGCCACTCGGTACACCAGGCCACTTGTGCCTAGTCTGTCCCAAGCCCACCCTGCCGGGTGCCACTTGGTAGAAAAATAGCACTACCTACAAACACCAGAAACTAGTTGCGACTCCTGGACAGAGATCAAGTTGGTTAATAAGTCGAGAGGGCTTGGAGCGCCCGGAGCCCAATGTGTGGTAGTATCGAGTCATTGGACAACATACACAGAACTCAGGGCTTAAGGACGGTTCCAGTGAGACAACCCACCATGTACTCCTACATGGCCTCTCACCGCTACCTTTACCAAATCGTGTTCACACTCTTAACTCTCAGCATCAGAACATATCGTAACACTCCAATTCATTCCCAATGAATCAGACCTGACACGACTCTAAGCAATAGCAGGCATATCATGGTAGGAACACATCAGTGGCTTCAATCAACTCCTACACATGCTAGTGGGTTTCAACTATTTACTGTGGCAATGACAGGTCATGCAGAGGAATGGGTTCAACTACCGCAGCACAAAGTAGCATATGAATCGTTGTTGTCCTAATGCAATAACTGAGAGCAGGAGCGAGAGAGTAGGGTTTTATCGAAATGAACAAGGGGGTTTGCTTGCCTGGTAAAACAACAGAGGAGGCACTGCTTCACAGACAGGTACTCTGGAACGTCTCCGGAGCAGGACCTATCGAGAAGGAACGGTGCCGGCAATCAAAACACAATCATATGCAACAAAATGATGCATGAACATGGCATGAGGATGGGATGCTGATAGAGCTAATGCAACTAGTGTTCAATTTGAATGAAGTCCATTTGAACAAAAGGTTCAAATGCAACTCCAAAATAAGTCTCTTATTATGCCATAATGTGTTTTCCCATATTCAGCATGTATAAGTTGGTTTTTCATGCATGAAACTAGTACAGATGGAAAGATTGCATTTTTCTGATAATTTTTCATATATAAATTATTTTAATCTGAGCTACGGTTGAATTGTTATGAATTTTTGAAGTTTAAATCATTTTCTGGATTTTTCTGATTAAATTTAATTCCAGAAATCATATTATAGCGCCAGCATGACGTCAGCACGACGTCAGCGGTCAACTGGGCTGGTCCGGGTCAAACCTGACGTGTGGGACCCACACGTCAATGACAGGGGGTTAAACAGGGGTTAATTTAGTTTAATTAAAAGGTTAGGGGGCACCGGGGCCCACTGTCAGTGTCAGGGGGGGTTAGTTAACGGTGATTAGCACTAAGCTAATCACCCGACGGGCCGGGCCCACATGGCAGGGCTCAGGCGACGGAGCTCGCCGCCGGCGACCTCTGGACGCGGCGGAGTCCGCGAAACAGGCCACGGGGGCGGCGTCGGAGAGCACCGGGGCGTAGCCCGGGCTCTCGCGCATCTGGTGGGACAGGCGGGAGGCTGCGGGGGCGGCGGAGCTCGCCGGAGCGAAGCTCGGGGTGGCGGCCGGAGCTCGGCTTCGAGCGGAAACGGGCTGCGGGGCACGGGGAGGCCACCTGAGGGGCTCGGCGGCACCCTCGTGGCACCGGGAGCACGCTAGGGTGCTTAGTTTGGGCGGAGGCGGGCCGAGACGGCGACCGCGACATGGACGGCGGCGGGAGGCTTCGGCCGTGGTGGGGAACGGTGCTACGGCGCGCGGGCAGTTAAACGGGGAGGGGGAAGCGGTGGCGGAGCTCACCGCGGTTGCAGCGGCAGTCGAAGTGGGCGCGGGGACGCACTGAAGCGGCCGGAGCGTCGATGGGGATCCACGGCGGCCGGCGATGGAAAAGACGACGGCGGCGGCTCCACGGGGCGTCCGGAGGGGCACGGCTTGACGGGGAGCTTCAGGGCGAGGGGGCGGAGCTCCTGCGCGTGTCGGGGAGGCGAGGGGAGACCGGTGGCCACGGCAACGGCGAGCGGCGGCAGCGATGGCGCTCGGGTGTGCGAGGGGGAGAGAGAACCAGGGGAGGGGGAGGAATGAGAGAGTGGGAGAGAGCTGCGGGGCGTCGCGTGGCGTCGTCCGGTCCATCCAGAGCGACGAGGGGAGGACAGGCAGGCAGGGAGGGAGGAGGTGGCGCGGCGCGGCGGTGCGCGCGCGTCGGGCACGCGCCGTCCCCCTGTCGGGAAGGAAGACGACAGAGGAGGGGGGCCAGGTGGGCTGGGCCGCCTGCTGGCTGGGCCGGCCTGCCGCGGCTGGGCTGCACAGGGGGGGTGAGCCCCAGGTAAGCCCCTCCTTTCTTTTATTTTTGTTTTCTAATTTTTCTGACATTTGTTTTGATTTAATAAAATACTAAATCAATTTATTACCTTATGCCAATTTTTGCAGGAGCTAGATATATTATTCCAGAGCTCCTTTATAAATGGCATAATTTTTGGACCATATTTCATATATATAGAAATATATTTCCAATGCAAATATTTATCAAATTAATCCAAATGGCCAAAATAAAAATCCATGAGCTCCTAAGAATATTGTTTTGATTTTTTATCTCTGTCCAATATTTTCAGAGAGCAACATGAGCATTTTCTTGGACCCTTTTGGAGAAATTTTTATTTGGGTCATTTTCAAAAATGATTCTGAGGGTTCCACCAATCGTCATTTCAAATTTAAATGAAATTTAAATATGATGCACAAATGGCTAGCTAGTCTAAGTCATACCAGACTAGGGATGTGACACTAGATATATAAAACTTTTCTAAAAATGTAACTTTTGCATATATACATGGAAAAAATGTTATCGGGCAGGGGGTATATCGACCCCCCCCTCGACCCTCTTTTCCTTCTTCCTTCTTCCTTCTTCCTCTTTTCTTCTCCAACACAAAACACATCTCATCTCATCTCATTTCATCCAAAAATAATTCTTTGCATATGAACATACATACATTTACTTTTTTTCTTAAATGTTACATATGAACATTTTCTTAATTGAGCATATGAACATTTTCTTAAATATTAATGAGCATATGAACATACATATCACCAAAAAATAGACCTTTTTCTTGGTAACAAAAAAAATGCAAAAACAAGCATTATACAGCATATACAGAGCATTATACAGTGAACATACATACATACAGTGAGCATATACAGAGAGCATTATACGGCAACGGCGATGATGGTTGGCGATGGCGCGCGCTTACGGATGGCGTGCGGGGACGGCAATGAGAAGGAAAGGGGAGGAGGAAGGGGCTCACAGCGCGGGGAGGGGTCGAGGTCACCGGCCGGAATTGGTGCGACGGCGGACGAATGGCCTCCGGGAAGAACGGGTCACGGGAGCCGGCGTGGTGCTGCCCCGCAGGGATGGCGACGATGGGCGCGGGCGACGACGACGGCATCGGCGGGGGCGGCGGGCGGCGTCGGGGCAGCCTGGCGGCGACGGGGCAGGGGCGAAGACGGGGGCGCGCGGACGGTGTCTGGGCGGCGG
>NC_041382.1:33526582-33530207 GCF_002162155.2 Triticum dicoccoides
CGGGCGGCGGGCGGCGTCGAGGCGGGGCAACTGATGCAAAGATGAGAGTGAAAAACGCAAAGTGTTTTCTTATATACCAAGGGCATTGGTACCAGTTCGTGGCACCAACCAGGACCAATGCCCCCCTTTAGTCCCGGTTGGTGCCACCAACCGGGACCAAAGGTCTCTTTTCAGCAGCCAAAAGGGCGGGAAGCAGAGGCCTTTGGTCCCGGTTGGTGGCACCAACCGAGACTAAAGGGGGGCATTGGCCCCGGTTTGTGCCACGAACCGTGACCAATGAACCCCTTTAGTCCCGGTTGGTGGCACCAGCCGGGACCAAAGGCCTTGTGCTGCCCCGCGTCAAAAGTTTAGTACCACCTCGCTAGCTGAGAGAGTTCGAGAGTGGTTCATAAGCGCTGCTGCGCCCACCCTCTCGAGCTCCTCTCAATTGTAGGCTTTCGGGCCTAACCGTGGGCTGTGTGCCTGTGGGCCTACTAGGCCTCCTGCGGGCCTGAACAAATGTTTCTGAACAGACAATTCAACCATGGTATTATAGGCGCATACCACATCACCTTCGCAGGAACCCTCTTCCTGGGGGGCTCACCGTCAACATCACCAGGGTCATCTCGTCTGATCTTATACCGCATTGCACTGCATACCGGGCATGCGTTCAGATCCTTGTACGCACCACGGTAGAGGATGCAGTTATTAGGGCATGCATGTATCTTCTGCACCTCCAATCCTAGAGGGCATACGACCTTCTTTTCTGCGTATGTACTCTCGGGCAATTCGTTATCCTTTGGAACCTTCTTCTTCAATATTTTTAGTAGCTTCTCAAATCCTTTGTTAGGCACAGCATTCTCTGCCTTCCACTGCAGCAATTCCAGTACGGTACTGAGCTTTGTGTTGCTATCTTCGTAATTGGGGTACAACCCTTTTTTGTGATCCTCTAACATGCGATCGAACTTCAGCTTCTCCTTTTGACTTTCGCATTGCGTCCTAGCATCGACAATGACCCGGCGGAGATCATCATCATCGGGCACATCGTCTGGTTCCTCTTGATCTTCAGCAGCTTCCCCCATTGCAGCATCATTGGGCACATCATCTGGTTCCTCTTGATCTTCAGCACCTTCCCCCATTGCAGCATCACCGTATTCAGGGGGCACATAGTTGTCATCGTCCTTTTCTTCTTTGTCGTCTTCCATCATAACCCCTATTTCTCCGTGCCTCGTCCAAACATTATAGTGTGGCATGAAACCATTGTAAAGCAGGTGGGTGTGAAGGATTTTCCAGTCAGAGTAAGACTTCATATTCCCACATTTAGGGCATGGACAACACATAAAACCATTCTGCTTGTTTGCCTCAGCCACTTAGAGAAAATAATGCATGCCCTTAATGTACTCGGAGGTGTGTCTGTCACCGTACATCCATTGTCGGTTCATCTGCGTGCATTATATATAATTAAGTGTGTCAAAACCATTACATAACATCATGAATAGATAATTAAGTGACCAAATTAATAGAAGTTCATCATCACATTAAAACCAAAGTACATACATAGTTCTCATCTAACAACATATAGCTCTTCAGAGCATCTAATTAATTAAACCATACATTGAAACTATGTAAAACATTTCAATGCGAAAACAAATGCGATCATAATCGCAACCAAGGTAACAATTGATCCAACGGCATAATGATACCAAGCCTCGGTATGAATGGCATATTTTCTAATATTTGTAATCTTCAAGTGCATTGCATCCATCTTGATCTTGTGATCATTGATGTCTACTACACAACCTTCATCTTGTAGATGTTGTTGGGCCTCCAAGTGCAGAGGTTTGTAGAACAGTAGCAAATTTCCCTCAAGTGGATGACCTAAGGTTTATCAATCTGTAGGAGTCATAGGATGAAAATGGTCTCCCTCAAGCAACCCTGCAACCAAATAACAAAGAGTCTCTTGTGTCCCCAACACACCCAATACAATGCTAAATTGTATAGGTGCACTAGTTCAGCGAAGAGATGGTGATACAAGTGCAATATGGATAGTAGATAAAGGTTTTTGTAATCTGAAAATATAAAAACAGCAAGGTAACTAATGATAAAAGAGAGCGTAAACGGTATTGAAATGCTACGAAATAAGGCCTAGGGTTCATACTTTCGCTAGTGCAAGTTCCCTCAACAATACTAACATAATTGGATCACATAACTATCCCTCAACATGCAACAAAGAGTCACTCCAAAGTCACTAATAGCGGAGAACGAATGAAGAGATTATGGTAGGGTACGAAACCACCTCAAAGTTATTCTTTCCAATCAATCCGTTGGGCTATTCCTATAAGTGTCACAAACAGCCCTAGAGTTCGTACTAGAATAACACCTTAAGACACAAATCAACCAAAACCCTAATGTCACCTAGATACTCCAATGTCACCTCAAGTATCCGTGGGTATGATTATACGATATGCGTCACACAATCTCAGATTCATCTATTCAACCAACACAAAGGACCTCAAAGAGTGCCCCAAAGTTTCTACCGGAGAATCATGATGAAAACGTGTGCCAACCCCTATGCATAGGTTCATGGGCGGAACCCGCAAGTTGATCACCAAAACATACATCAAGTGAATCACGTGGTATCCCATTGTCACCACAGATACGCACGGCAATACATACATCAAGTGTTATCAAATCTTTAAAGACTCAATCCGATGAGATAACTCCAAAGGGGAAACTCAATTCATTACAAGAGAGAAGAGGGGGAGGAGAAACATAAGATCCAACTATAATAGCAAAGCTCGTGATACATCAAGATCGTGCCAAATCAAGAACACGAGAGAGAGAGAGAGATCAAACACATAGCTACTGGTACATACCCTCAGCCCCGAGCGAGAACTACTCCCTCCTCGTCATGGAGAGCACCGGGATGATGAAGATGGCCACCGGAGAAGGATTGCCCCCTCCGACAGGGTGCCGGAACGGGTCTAGATTGGCTTTCGGTGGCTACGGAGGCATCTGGCGGCAGAATCCCGATCTATTGTGTCCTCTGATGTTTTTAGGGTATATGGAGATATATAGGCAGAAGAAGTACGTCAGGGGGGCCACGAGGGGCTCACGAGGGTGGAGGGCGCGCCTGTTGGGGAACGTAGTAATTTCAAAAAATTTCCTATGCACACGCAAGATCATGGTGATGCAAAGCAATGAGAGGGGAGAGTGTTGTCTACGTACCAACGCAGACCGACTGCAGAAGCGATCATACAACGTAGAGGAAGTAGTTGTACGTTTTCCCGATCCGACCGATCCAAGCACCGTTACTCCGGCACCTCCGAGTTCTTAGCACACGTACAGCTCCATGATGATCCCTGGGCTCCGATCTAGCAAAGCGTCGGGGAAGAGTTCCATCAGCATGACGGCGTGGTGACGATCTTGATGTTCTACTGTCGCAGGGCTTCGCCTAAGCACCGCTACAATATGATCGAGGTGGAATATGGTGGCAGGGGGCACCGCACACGGCTATGGAACGATCACGGGGATCAATTGTGTATCTAGAGGTGCCCCCTGCCCCTGTATATAAAGGAGCAAGGGGGGAGAGGTGCGGCCAGCCTTGGGGCGCGCCAGGAGGAGTCCTACTCCCTCTGGGAGTAGG
>NC_041382.1:33530495-33555499 GCF_002162155.2 Triticum dicoccoides
AATCCTAGTTGGAATAGGAATCCTCAAGGGGGGGAAGAGAGAGAGGGGGGTAGGCCACCTCTCCTAGTCCTAATAGGACTAGGGGAGGGGGAGGCGCGCGGCCACCTAGGGCTGCCCCTTTCTCCTTTCCACTAAAGCCCACTAAGGCCCATTTAACTCCCGGGGGGTTCCGGTAACCTCCCGGTACTCCGGTAAAATCCCGATTTCACCCGGAACACTTCCGATATCCAAACATAGGCTTCCAATATATCAATATTTATGTCTCGGCCCTTTCGAGACTCCTCGTCATGTTCGTGATCACATCCGGGACTCCGAACAACCTTCGGTACATCAAAATGCATAAACTCATAATAACTGTCATCGTAACATTAAGCGTGCGGACCCTACGGTTCGAGAACAATGTAGACATGACTGAGACACTTCTCCGGTCAATAACCAATAGCAGGACATGGATGCCCATATTGGCTCCTACATATTCTACGAAGATCTTTATCGGTCAGACCGCATAACAACATACGTTGTTCCCTTTGTCATCGGTATGCTACTTGCCCGAGATTCGATCGTCGGTATCCAATACCTAGTTCAATCTCGTTACCGGCAAGTCTCTTTACTCGTTCTGTAATACATCATCCCGCAACCAACTCATTAGTTGCAATGCTTGCAAGGCTTATGTGATGTGCATTACTGAGAGGGCCCCAGAGATACCTCTCCGACAATCGGAGTGACAAATCCTAATCTCGAAATACGCCAACCCAACATCTACCTTTGGAGACATTTGTAGAGCTCCTTTATAATCACCCTTTTACGTTGTGACGTTTGGTAGCACACAAAGTGTTCCTCCGGTAAACGGGAGTTGCATAATCTCATAGTTATAGGAACATGTATATGTCATGAAGAAAAGCAATAGCAACATACTAAACGATCGGGTGCTAAGCTAATGGAATGGGTCATGTCAATTAGATCATTCAACTGATGATGTGACCTCGTTAATCAAATAACAACTCCTTGTTCATGGTTAGGAAACATAACCATGTTTGATTAACGAGCTAGTCAAGTAGAGGCATACTAGTGACACTCTGTTTGTCTATGTATTCACACATGTATTATGTTTCCGGTTAATACAATTCTAGCATGAATAATAAACATTTATCATGATATAAGGAAATAAATAATAACTTTATTATTGCCTCTAGGGCATATTTCCTTCAGCGCCCAGGGGGTGCCTTGTGACCTCCTCGTAGAGCCCCCGACGTGCACTCCAAGTCTTCTGGGCTTCTTTCCTTCCAAAAATGAGTTTCGTGAAGTTTCAGGTCAATTGGACTCCGTTTGATTTTCCTTTTCTTCGAAACCCTAAAACAGGGTAAAAACAGAAATTGGCACTGGGCTCTGGGTTAATAGGTTAGTCCCAAAAATGATATATAAGTGTAAAGCCCATAAACATTCAAAACAGTAGATAATATAGCATGGAGCAATCAAAAATTATAGATACGTTGGAGACGTATCAGCATCCCCAAGCTTAATTCCTGTTCGTCCTCGAGTAGGTAAATGATAAAAACAGAATTTTTGATGCGGAGTGCTACTTGGCATAATTTCAATGTGATTCTTCTTTGTGGCATGAATATTCAGACCTGAAAGATTCAAGACAAAAGTTCATATTGACATAAAAATAATAATACTTCAAGCATACTAACTAAGCAATCATGTCTTTTCAAAATAACATGTCCAAAGAAAGTTATCCCTACAAAATCATATAGTCTGGCTATGCTCTATCTTCACCACACAAAATATTTAAATCATGCACAACCCCGATGACAAGCCAAGCAATTGTTTCATACTTTTGATATTCTCAAACATTTTCAATCTTCACGCAATACATGAGCGTGAGCCATGTACATAGCACTATAGGTGGAATAGAATGGTGGTTGTGGAGAAAAAAAGGGAAGATGGTCTCACATCAACTAGGCGTATCAACGGGCTATGGAGATGCCCATCAATAGATATCGGTGTGAGTGAGTAGGGATTGCCATGTAACGGATGCACTAGAGATATAAGTGTATGAAAGCTCAACAAAAGAAACTAGTGGGTGTGCATCCAACTTGCTTGCTCACGAAGACCTAGGGCATTTTGAGGAAGCCCATCATTGGAATATACAAGCCAAGTTCTATAATGAAAGATTCCCACTAGTATATGAAAGTGACAACATAGGATAGTAGCACAAGTGTGGTAAAAGGATAGTAGCATTGCCCCTTCTCTCTTTTTCTCTCATTTTTTTATTTTTTTTATTTTTTTTATTTTTTTTATTTGGGCCTTCTCTTTTTTTATGGCCTCTTTTTTTATTTGGGCTTCTTTGGCCTCTCTTTTTTCGTCCGGAGTCTCATCCCGACTTGTGGGGGAATCATAGTCTCCAACATCCTTTCCTCACTGGGACAATGCTCTAATAATGATGATCATCACACTTTTATTTTTCTTACAACTCAATACTTAGAACAAAATATGACTCTATATGAATGCCTCCGGCGGTGTACCGGGATGTGCAATGACTCATGAGTGACATGTATGAAAGAATTATGAACGGTGGCTTTGCCACATATACGATGTCAACTACATGATCATGCAAAGCAATATGACAATGATGAAGCGTGTCATAATAACCAGAACGGTGGAAAGTTGCATGGCAATATATCTCGGAATGGCTATGGAAATGCCATAATAGGTAGGTATGGTGGCTGTTTTGAGGAAGGTATTTGGTGGGTGTATGATACCGGTGAAAAGTGCGCGGTATTAGAGAGGCTAGCAATGGTGGAAGGGTAAGAGTGCGTATAATCCATGGATTAAACATTAGTCATAAAGAACTCACATACTTATTGCAAAAATCTATTAGTTATCGAAATGAAGTACTACGTGCATGCTCCTAGGGGGATAGATTGGTAGGAAAAGACCATCGCTCGTCCCCGACCGCCACTCATAAGGAAGGCAATCAATAAATAAATCATGCTCCGACTTCATCACATAACGGTTCACCATACGTGCATGCTACGGGAATCACAAACTTCAACACAAGTATTTCTCAAATTCACAACTACTCAACTAGCACGACTTTGATATTATTACCTCCATATCTCAAAACAATCATCAAGCATCAAACTTCTCTTAGTATTCAATACTCTATATGGAAGTTTTTACTAATCTTGTATACCTAGCATATTAGGATTTAAGCAAATTATTATGCTATTTAAGACTCTCAAAATAATCTAAGTGAAGCATGAGAGTTCATCTATTTCTTCAAAATAAAACTACCACCATGCTCTAAAAGATATAAGTGAAGCACTAGAGCAAACGACAAACTACTTCGAAAGATATAAGTGAAGATCAATGAGTAGTCGAATAATTATGCAACTATGTGAAGACTCTCTAAAATTTAATAATTTCAGATCTTGGTATTTTATTCAAACAGCAATCAAAGCAAAATAAAATGACATTCTAAGAATGGCAAACATCATGTGAAGAAGCAAAAACTTAGGATCAACCGAAACTAACCGATAGTTGTTGAAGAAGAAAGGTGGGATGCCAACCAGGGCATCCCCAAGCTTAGATGCTTGAGACTTCTTGAAATATTATCTTGGGATGCCTTGGGCATCCCCAAGATTGAGCTTTTGTGTCTCCTTAATTCCTCTCATATCAAGGTCTCCCTAAATCTCAAAAGCTTCATCCACACAAAACTGAACAAGGACTCGTGAGATAAGTTAGTATAAACCATTGCAAAAACCTTATCATACTCTACTGTAGCAAATCGCTAAAATTATTATTCAACATTTCATACTAAAGGCCTATTCATATTTAATAGTCCTATCCTCAAATAGAATCATTAAAGAAGAAAACATATGCAAACAATGCAAACATAACAGCAATCTGCCTAAACAGGATAGTCTGTAAAGAATGCAGCAACATCCATACTTCCCTAGCTCCAAAAATTATGAAATAAAATTCCCACTGTATTAAATTTATCAGAGCTTAATATTCAGAAGGTTTCAACATTTTATCACATTCGGACTTTTCTAGGGAATTATTGCAACAGCGGTAAACTTTCTGTTTTCAAACAGCAACATGTGGAATTCTAAAATAGGCATAGTAAAGGCTATCAATGCCACTTTTATTGAAATAAAAGATGCAAAACATTGTTCTAAATAACAGTAAGCAAATCCAAACAAAATAAATTGACGCTCCAAGCAAAACACTTATCATGTGGTGAATAAAAATATAGCTCCAAGTAAAGTTACCGATGGACGAAGACGAAAGAGGGGATGCCTTCCGGGGCATCCCCAAGCTTAGGCTCTTGGTTGTCCTTGAATATTACCTTGGGGTGCCTTGGGCATCCCCAATCTTAGGCTCTTGCCACTCCTTATTCCGTAGTCCATCGAATCCTTACCCAAAACTTGAAAACTTCACAACACAAAACTTAACAGAAAACTCGTAAACTCCGTTAGCGAAAGAAAACAAAACACCACTTCAAGGTACTATAATGAACTCATTCTTTATTTATATTGGTGTTAAACCTACTGTATTCCAACTTCTCTATGGTTTATAAACTATTTTACTAGCCATAAATTCATCAAAATAAGCAAACAACACAATGAAAACAGAATCTGTCAAAAACAGAACAGTCAAACGTATACTTCTGGAACTCATAAAATTCTCAAATAAATTGCTGGACCTGAGGAATTTATCTATTAATCATCTGCAAAAAGAATTAACTAAATATAACTCTCCAAATAAAAATGGAAGCAATTCTCGTGAGTGCTAAAGTTTCTGTTTTTGACAGCATGATCAACAAGACTTTCCCCAAGTCTTCCCAAAGGTTCTACTTGGCACAAACACTAATTAAAAGCATAAAACCACATCTACAAAGAGGCTATATGAATTATTTATTACTAAACAGGAACAAGAAGCAAGGAACAAAAATAAAATTGCGTTGCCTCCCAACAAGCGCTATCGTTTAATGCCCCTAGGTAGGCATGATGATTTCAATGATGCTCACATGAAGGATAAGAATTGTAACATAAAGAGAGCATCATGAAGAATATGACTAGCACATTTAAGTCTAACCCACTTCCTATGCATAAGGATTTTGTGAGCAAACAACTTATGGGAACAAGAATCAAGTTGCATAGGAAGGTAAAACAAGCATAACTTCAAGATTTTCAACACATAGAGAGGAAACTTGATATTATTGCAATTCCTACAAGCATATGTTACTCCCTCATAATAATTTTCAGTAGCATCATGAATGAATTCAACAATATAACTATCACATAAAGCATTCTTTTCATGATCTACAAGCATAGAAATTTTATTACTCTCCACATAAGCAAAATTCTTCTCATTCATAATAGTGGGAGCAAACTCAAGAAAGTAATTATCATGTGAGGCATAATCCAATTGAAAACTAAAATCATGATGACAAGTTTCATGGATATCATTATTCTTTATAGCATACAAGTCATCACAATAATCATCATAGATAGCAACTTTGTTCTCATAATCAATTGGAACCTCTTCCGGAATAGTGGATTCATCACAAATTAAAGTCATGACCTCTCCAAATCCACTTTCATCAATATAATCATCATAAATAGGAGGCATGCTTTCATCATAATAAATTTGCTCATCAAAACTTGGGGGACAAAAAATATCATCTTCATCAAACATAGCTTCCCCAAGCTTGTGGCTTTGCATATCATTAGCATCATGGATATTCAAGGAATTCATACTAACAACATTGCAACCATGCTCATCATTAAAATATTTAGTGCCAAACATTTTATAGATTTCTTCTTCTAGCACTTGAGCACAATTATCCTTTCCATCATACTCATGAAAGATATTAAAAAGGTGAAGCGTATGAGACAAACTCAATTCCATTTTTTTATAGTTTTCTTTTATAAACTAAACTAGTGATAAAACAAGAAACTAAAAGACTCGATTGCAAAATCTAAAGATATACCTTCAAGCACTCACCTCCCCGGCAACGGCGCCAGAAAAGAGCTTGATGTCTACTACACAACCTTCTTCTTGTAGATGTTGTTGGGCCTCCAAGTGCAGAGGTTTGTAGGACAGTAGCAAATTTCCCTTAAGTGGATGACCTAAGGTTTATCAATCCGTAGGAGGCGTAGGATGAAGATGGCCTCTCTCAAGCAACCCTGCAACCAAATAACAAAGAGTCTCTTGTGTCCCCAACACACCCAATACAATGCTAAATTGTATAGGTGCACTAGTTCGGTGAAGAGATGATGATACAGGTGCAATATGGATAGTAGATAAAGGTTTTTTTAATCAGAAAATAATAAATCAGCAAGGTAACTAATGATAAAAGTGAGCGTAAACGGTATTGCAATGCTAGGAAATAAGGCCTGGGGTTCATACTTTTGCTAGTGCAAGTTCCCTCAACAATACTAACATAATTGGATCACATAACTATCCCTCAACATGCAACAAAGAGTCACTCCAAAGTCACTAATAGCGGAGAACGAACGAAGAGATTATGGTAGGGTACGAAACCACCTCAAAGTTATTCTTTCCAATCAATCTGTTGGGCTATTCCTATAAGTGTCACAAACAGCCCTAGAGTTTGTACTAGAATAACACCTTAAGACACAAATCAACCAAAACCCTAATGTCAACTAGATACTCCAATGTCACCTCAAGTATCCGTGGGTATGATTATACGATATCCGTCACACAATCTCAGATTCATCTATTCAACCAACACAAAGGACCTCAAAGAGTGCCCCAAAGTTTCTACCGGAGAATCACGATGGAAACGTGTGCCAACCCCTATGCATAGGTTCATGGGCGGAACCCGCAAGTTGATCACCAAAACATACATCAAGTGAATCACGTGGTATCCCATTGTCACCACAGATACGCACGGCAAGACATACATCAAGCGTTCTCAAATCTTTAAAGACTCAATCCGATGAGATAACTCCAAAGGGGAAACTCAATTCATTACAAGAGAGAAGAGGGGGAGGAGAAACATAAGATCCAACTATAATAGCAAAGCTCGCAATACATCAAGATCGTGCCAAATCAAGAACACGAGAGAGAGAGAGAGAGAGAGATCAAACACATAGCTACTGGTACATACCCTCAGCCCCGAGCGAGAACTACTCCCTTCTCGTCATGGAGAGCACCGGGATGATGAAGATGGCCACCGGAGAAGGATTGCCCCCTCCGGCAGGGTGCCGGAACGGGTCTAGATTGGCTTTTGGTGGCTACGGAGGCTTCTGGCAGCGGAACTCCCGATCTATTGTTGCCTCTGATGTTTTTAGGGCATATGGAGATATATAGGTGGAAGAAGTACGTCAGGGGGGCCACGAGGGGCTCACGAGGGTGGAGGGCGCACCCCCTACCTCGTGACCTCCTCATAGATCCCCCGACATGCACTCCAAGTCTTCTGGGCTTCTTTCCTTCCAAAAATGAGTTCCGTGAAGTTTCAGGTCAATTGGACTCCATTTGATTTTCCTTTTCTTCGAAACCCTAAAACAGGGTAAAAACAGAAACTGGCACTGGGCTCTGGGTTAATAGGTTAGTCCCAAAAATGATATAAAAGTGTATAATAAAGCCCATAAACATTCAAAACAGTAGATAATATAGCATGGAGCAATCAAAAATTATAGATACGTTGGAGACGTATCAATCATCGACGACATCCGCAACATGTAACTCCAATATCATCTTCTCCTCCTCAATTTTTTTATTTTTTCCTTCAAGTAATTGTTTTCTTCTTCAACTAAATTTAACCTCTCGACAATAGGGTCGGTTGGAATTTCCGGTTCAACTACCTCCTACATAAATAAAATCTATGTCACGTTGGTCGGCATAATTGTCATATACAATAAATGAACCAAATAGTTATAAAAAGATAATATATACCACATCTAAATCATAGACAGGACGAGGGCCGATGGGGGCGGATACCAAAACCATCACACTATATAATAACAAGCAATAAAATAGTAAGAAAATTAGACAAGTATCTATCTAAAGTAAGAATTTTTTTCTTTCACAAAGAAGATAAGAACAAGAGGCTCACCACGGTGGTGCCGGCGACGAGATCGGCGTGGGCGATCGATGGTGGTGAAGACGGGAATGGGACGTGACGGGCCGCTAAACTTAGACAAATCTCGAGGAAAATGGAGCTTTGAGGTCGAGCTTCGACAGGAGAAAGCTTAACTAGTGTGGCTCGGGCATTTCATCGAACACCTCATGTCCATAGGAGGTGAGCTGGAGCATCACAAAGCCCTCCCCTCGCCGGCCAGAGAAACATAGAGCACTGGAGCGCTCTGCTCGCGGGCGAGGGGTATATATAGGCACCTCATTGGTCCCTATTCGTGGCATGAACCGGGACTAAAGGGAAGCCCGTGGTCCCGGTTCAAGCCACCAACCGGGACCAATGGTGGAGGGCCAGGAGCGAGGCACATTGGTCCCGGTTCGTCCCACCAATCGGGACCAAAGGGGCCAGACGAACCGGGACAAATGCCCCCACGAGGCCCGGCAGGCCCGTGGCCTCACGAACCAGGACCAATGCCCCCATGGGTCCCGGTTCTAGACTGAACCGGGACTAAATGGGCTGACCCGGCCTGAACCAAAGCCCTCTTTTCTACTAGTGAACCCTGTTGACAAGCCAAGCAATTGTTTCATATTTTTTATGTTCTCAAACTTTTTCAATCTTCATGCAATACATGAGCGTGAGCCTAACACTATAGGTGGAATAGAATGGTGGTTGTGGAGAAGACAAAAAGGAGAAAATAGTCTCACATCCACTGGGCGTACCAACGGGCTATGGAGATGCCCATCAATAGATATCAATGTGAGTGAGTAGGGATTGCCATGCAATGGATGCACTAGAGCTATAAGTATATGAAAGCTCAAAAAGAAACTAAGTGGGTGTGCATCCAACTCGCTTGCTCACGAAGAACTAGGGCATTTTGAGAAAGCCCATCATTGGAATATACAAGCCAAGTTCTATAATGAAAAATTCCCACTAGTATATGTGTGATGGCCTGGCTTATTAGGGATGATAGACTACTCATATCAATAAGGAATTCCTTCTTTTCTGGGAGCCCATTCGGACAGAACTCCAAAGTTAAGCATGCTCGGCTTGGAGTAGTGTCAGGATGGGTTACCGATCGGGAAGTTGCTCCCGGGTGCACACGAGTGAGGACAAAGTGCGCAGAAAAGACTAGTATTGATCTGTGGGGCCAGTCTAGATCCCGCCAGGAGTAACGACCATCGGCGGGTGTTTCCGGGGCATTACAAGTTGGTATCAGAGCCGACCCTCGCGGTTACACGGATGTTTGTGGACAGGTGCGCGGTCATGTTGTTCATGACGTTTGTGACCCGTCGTGGCAGACGGCATGGTACATGTACCGGACTGGATGCACAGACGTATGTGCCAAGAGGGAACGTTCATGTGGCCCGACGAGGATGTCGGTTCCTCTGAGTGGGGGTGTATGTGATGGCCTGGTGTGGCAGTCCTGGATTAGGGGGTCTCCGAACAGCCGGACTGTTAGACTATGAAGATACAAGATTGAAGACTTTGTCTCGTGTCCGGATGGGACTCTACTTGGCGTGGAAGGCAAGCTAGGCAATACGGATATGGAAATCTCCTCCTTTGTAACCGACCTTGTGTAACCCTAACCTCTCCGGTGTCTATATAAATTGGAGGGTTTTAGTCCGTAGGACACAACAACTACAACATACAATCATACCATAGGCTAGCTTCTAGGGTTTAGCCTCTCTGATCTCGTGGTAGATCTACTCTTGTACTACCCATATCATCAATATTAATCAAGCAGGACGTAGGGTTTTACCTCCATCAAGAGGGCCCGAACCTGGGTAAAACATTGTGTCCCCTGCCTCCTGTTACCATCCGTCCTAGACGCACAGTTCAGGACCCCCTACCCGAGATCCGCCGGATTTGAAACCGACATTGGTGCTTTCATTGAGATTTCCTCTGTGTTGTCGCCGTTAGGCTTGATGGCTCCTACTATCATCGATAGCGATGCAGTCCAGGGTGAGACCTTTCTCCCCGGACAGATCTTCGTGTTTGGCGGCTTTGCACTGCGGGCCAACTCACTTGGCCATCTAGAACATATCGAAAGTTACGCCCCTAGCCACCAGGTCAGGTTTGGAAGCTCAAACTACACGGCCGATGTCCGCGGAGACTTGATCTTCGACGGATTCAAGCCTCTGCCTTGTGCGTCGCGCGGTCACGATGAGTACGATTTAGCTCTACCATCAAATGGTGTTCAGGAAATCGCACCGGCAGTCGCTCCGACCCTCAATGCGGAGCAGTTGCACCTTCCGCAGATGGGTGGATGGACCCTGCCACGGAGGCCTTACCCTCAGCAGCGATCGAGCCGAATATCGACCTTACCTTGCACGAGAGCCATGTTGATAAACTGTCGGATCCTTCTCCGGCCACGGACTCCGAACCGCCTGTGCCCGTTCCTATCGAATCTGATCGGGCGCTGATCATGGAGTTTACCTCCGCGGATATTTTTCAGCACTCGCCCTCTGGCGACATACTGAACTCGTTAAGGTCTCTCTCCTTATCAGGAGGATCCTGGTCGAACCATGTCTGGCAGGACTGGGATGCGGATGACGAAGGAATTCGCGACCCACCCACCACCCACTTAGTAGCCACTGTTGATGACTTAGCCGACATGCTCGACTTTGACTCCGAGGACATCGATGGTATGGACGACGATGCGGGAGACGAAGAGGAACCACTGTCTACAGGGCACTGGACGTCCACCTCATCACATGACGTATACATGGTGGACACACCAAAGGAAAACGACGACGAGGAACGGAAGGACGCAACGAAGGCTTGTCCCCTCGAGAAGCAGTCAAAGCGGCGGCGTAAGCGCCGCCACAAATCCCGCCTCAGCAGAAACAACGATCATATAGACCCAGTGTTAGAGCAGGGCGAACTATCGCCGGATCACGGCAATACGGAGAATCAAACCGAACAACCTGACTCTGTCAAAGATAATAGTCCGGACGACCTCACACCGGACAGACACCCAGAGCAACAGAATGCATGTCAAAGGCTTATTGCCACCGCGAGGAGTCTAAAAAAGCAGAAGCAAAGACTCAAGGCTGCATAAGACACACTCGGAATCAGATGGAGCAAAGTACTCAATGCAGCAGCAAAGTACGGCGGCAATCTCCCCACCAAGAGTTACCCGAAGCGGAAGTTACTACCCGAATTCAATGAGGAGGCCTTAGATCCCCCGCAACCAAAAATCAAAACGGCCACCTGGCCGGATAGACGACCTCACGGCCAACATAGAGCGGCAAACAATGCCACATATAAGCCAATACGCGATACACGCGAGGGCTCGCATCAAAAGGACGGCGCAACCAGATCCATCTATGGACCACACAAGCGCTCTCCAGCATAAGATGCAACACAACAAACATCCGAACAACGCGGCACGCCCAGATACAGGGGTGCCGCACACCCCCTATGTTTCACTAATGAGGTGCTGGACCATGAATTTCCAGAGGGATTCAAACCCGTAAACATAGAGGCATACGACGGAACAACAGACCCTGGGGTCTGGATTGAGGACTATATCCTCCACATCCATATGGCTCGAGGAGATGATCTCCACGCCATTAAATATTTACCCCTCAAACTCAAAGGGCTAGCTCGGCACTGGCTTAAAAGCCTCCCCAAAAACTCCATCGGAAGCTACGAAGAGCTCGAAGACGCTTTCCGGGCAAATTTTCAAGGGACTTATGTCCGAGCTCCGGACGCGGACGATTTGAGTCATATAACTCAACAGCCCGGAGAGTCAGCCCGAAAGCTCTGGAATAGGTTTCTTACTAAAAAGAACCAAATAGTCGACTGTCCGGACGCTGAAGCCTTGGCAGCTTTTAAGCATAGCGTCCGTGACGAATGGCTTGCCAGACACCTCGGCCAAGAAAAGCCGAGAACAATGGCAGCATTAACAAGCCTCATGACCCGCTTTTGCGCGGGTGAGGATAGCTGGCTATCCAGATGCAGCACCAGCGACCCTAGTACATCCGAAGCTAGAGATGGAAACGGGAAATCACGGTGCAACAACAATAACAAATGCCGGAATAAAGAAGACAGCACGGAGAGCACAACAGTAAACGCCGGATTCAAAAGCTCTCGGCCAAGTCAGCAAAAGCCACCCTTTAAAGGCGCCAGAGACAAATTGTCCAGCCTAAACAAAATCCTGGACCAAGTATGTCAGATCCATAGCACCCCTGGTAAACCCGCTAGTCATACCCACAGAGAATGTTGGGTCTTCAAGCAGTCCGGCAAGCTCAACGCCGTACACAAGGGGGAGGATACACCAAGCGAAGACGAGGATGAGCCTCTCAAGCAAGACGCTAGGGAACAAAAGAAATTTCCACCAGAATTCAAAACAGTAAACGTGTTACACGTGATCAAGGGGAGAAACAAATCGGCACTCCCAGATAAATATGCCCAAGGGCCTATCACCGCGGAGCCCTGCCACTGGTCGTTTCAACCGATCACTTTTGACCATCAGGATTACTCAGCAAGTATCCGACGCGCAGGATGGGCTGCCTTGGTATTAGACCCAATAATTGACGGATACCACTTCACACGAGTCCTGATGGACGGTGGCAGCAGTCTAAACCTGATATATCAGGACACAATCCGCAAAATGGGGATAGACCCAACGAAAATTTGCCTCAGCAATACTACCGGTAAAGGAGTAACGCCAGGCCCAGGGGCTCATTGCACGGGCTCCCTGCTACTAGAAGTTATATTCGGCTTCCTCGATAACTTCCGTAGCGAAAATTTAACCTTCCACATTGCTCCGTTCCAAAGTGGTTATCAAGCACTACTTGGACGCGAAGCTTTTGCTCGCTTTAATGCAATACCGCATTACGCTTCCCTCACGCTCAAGATGCCCGGTCCACATGGCATCATTACAATGAACGGAAATATTAAGCGATCTTTGCGCGTCGAAGAGAATGCGACTGCCTTGGCAGCCGCACACTAAAAACGGCCTCACCAACTAAAGCATTTGATAGGTCGTCAAGACCACGGACGCGGTTAGATGAGTCCGGCACTGCTATATGTAATTCGTACAGGTTTGATGGACACACCCCTCTCATAAACACAAGGGGGCTCAACGCGCGCAGACAAGTGGCAATTTCTACTCATTTTTAATTACACATGGTTTCTTTAAAAACTACCTTTTTGCACGACACCTTTTTCACCTAAGTTCCTCTCTTTTACAGATGATCATCGTGCTACACCCGTCCAGGATACGACACAACGGAGACATAGGCGCAGACATGCAGCAGGGACCCGCTCCAAGGATTCTTTTTAGATTAAGACCCTGCATAAACCTTTTTTACTGTCTCTTGTTGATACACATCCCTCGAATTCTCAGTACAATTGAGAAGGATGCTGACGTCTTGGCATGTGGCCACGTCAGAATAATGCACGTACCTGGACACAAGGGGCTTCTTACAAAAGGCACTATTTAGGCCCGGTTTATACCATAAAGACCGAATACCTTAGGGAGTGTTCGGCGTCGTGAGTTTGGCCTTATATGCATCAGCTCTGAATCATGTCTTTGGTCAAATGTTGGGTTTGCCCGGCTCCTATGTTTTGGTACCTTACGTTCCGCTCTATCGACTAAGGTAGGAGAACTACTGCGATTGTGCCCCGGGTCATCCGGACGAGCACCTCGGTAGAGGAAGCCGAAAACTGACTGTCATGATATAGCATGAGACTGGTCAACCACTCGATGCCCTATCGGAATGTTAGAATTCCTCTGCCTTAACGAAGGGCCGTTTCCCGGCTAGGCATGTACGCACCCGGAATTTGGGAGAGTGTGGAGCCAACAGGGGCTATATAGTAGCCCCACCGTCAAACTTTTATGGCTAAGTGAAAGTGTTAAAGCATTATAGTCTGGTTGCCTCGTTCACTGCGCTATCACCTCCTTAATAGGACCAAGATGTTGGGTTAAGTGTGAACATGCGTCTTCTGCGAACACCTCCGCATTATATGCGTGGGGGCTGAAGTCGACGACTACAATCTTTCAGGTTATACACATGTATACATAAACGGCCGCACAGGAGGCATCATATTACTTTCAGGCAAAAGTATAAACACAGCCTTAATAAATTTCATAAAAACATTGTGTTTACAATGGGAATACATGTCACTCAAACATAATATTCTTCGATCACTGGGACTCTATCAAACGAGCACCCTCGAGAACCTCTTCGAAGTAGTGCTCGGCAGCCACTCAGCCTATGGTCAAACCCTACGTCGCAACAGTGGTAGCATCCATCTCCGCCCAGTATGCTTTAACACGGGCAAGGGCCATCCGCGAGCCTTCTATGCACACCGACCTCTTCATCGCGTTGATGCGCGGCACCGCACCAAGGAACTGTTGCACTAAGCTGAAATAGTTGTTCGGCTTCGGCTTCTCCGGCCACAAATGATCTACGACGAACCTCATGGCAAGTCCGGACAACCTATTAAGTTCGGCCCATTCGGCTAGTCGATCAGTCAAGGGAAGCGGATGCTCTGGAACGTTAAATTGCGACCAGAACAGCTTGTCCACTTCACGATCTGTCTGATCTCGGAAGTATTCGACCGCATCGACGGCGCTTGCCGCCAAGTCCATATATGCGTCTGCCGAACTCCACAGCCGATCTAGAGGGGCATACCACGGATCTCGGAACTTCCTCTGCAGCAGAAAGGGCTTCCCAGCAGCAATATCCCCGGCTTCGCGCAGCTCCTCCTTCTTCGCCCTCATAGCAGAGTGAGTGTCTTTGGTCACCATCGTGGCCTTTTCAACATCCGCTGCCTTCACTCAGTTCTCCTTTTCAAGGAACTGGCAATGGTCGGCAGTGTCTTTTAATTCTATGGCCATCTTGGCCATCTTCTCTTTGCTTTCGCAATGCGCGGCCTTCTCGGCTCTTAACTCTTCGGCCGCCTTCAAAGCAGCCGCATTACTAACTCTTGCTTGTTCCTTGGCTCGGGCAAGTTCTGCCCGAAGGGTCTCCACAGTGGCAACTCCGTCTGCAATCACAACATATTAAAGATAGTTGCATCATGCTGCTCTTATTATGTAACATTCACCAGAAAAACATTACTTACCCTGTGACTCGTCAAGCCGCCTGTTAACAAGCTCGATGTCGGCGTCTGCCGCATCTAGTTGCCGCTTTAGTTTGGCAAACTCATGAGTCCGGCTAGCCACCGGAGCTCCCATTACCTGCACATTAAAGCAGTATGGTTATTGCCTGGGACTACGATCCTCTGTTCGCCGCCGTTCTCGACGACAACCAGAGTCTCAGAGGCTACTATCTACATAGGGCACACCTAACATGTGCGGTACTATCAAAAAGTATATCATTTCACGTACCTCAAAGCCCATCAGTAGACTCATAAAAGCTTCATGCAATCTGCTTTCGATGGACGAAATTCTTTCCATCACCGTACTCATTAACGCACGGTGTTCCTCTGAGATGGTTGCTCGCTCCAACAGCTCCCTCAGTATGTCCGACCGCATACCAGACGGTGCCGGACTCTTTTGTTTTCTCTCTTCAAGAGCCGGACGCTAAGGACTTCGGGTGACTACAGGATTATCTTCTGGCCTCACCAGATCCGGAGAGGCCCTCCATGACGACACTTCAAGGTCGCCCGCTTCTTGAGCAGAGGAGTCCGGGGGAGGCGTTTCGCTCTCCATCATCTCCGGAAGAAGATCCCCGGAAGATGAGCTCTGCTGAGAAGGGCTAAGATCCGAACTGCAAGATAAATACTTCGGTTATTTTCCTCAGAGGTAAGGTAATATATCTTCAATATTGAAGTACTTTCTAATTACTTACAGCTCGTTGGAGGGCTGATCCTCGCGCGGACTTTGTGCGGCAAAAGCACCCTCCAAGGCAGGACCCTCTAGTGGGGATTTCTTCTCCCGTTTGGAAGCTTCGGTTTCCGGATCTTCAGAGGCAGTCCTCTTCCTTCCCCGAGGTGCTCATTCCCTCAGTTATCCTCCTTCACAGAGGTGCTCATTCCCTCGGTTGGAATTGGTAGCGATGGGGGCCCGCTCTCGACCTCATCATTCCCCCCCCCCCCCTTATCTTCCTTTGAGGGCTCCGGGCAGGGTGCTAGCTCGAGCATCTTTTCCAGTACCGGATTCTCCAAACCCTCAGGAAGGGGGGCCGAACACCGAATCATCTTCGCCTTTGTTAGCCAGTCCTGGTCAAAGGGCGACTTCTCAGAATGACGTCATGGTAAATAAAAGACGGTGTGTTCAGCCAAAGGATTACTCACTTGGTCGGCGGTACGGTTGCTGCTCAGGCCCACGTCCTCGGTAGTATCCGGACACTCTATTTGGGGTCTGAAGAATGATTTGTACATCTCCTCGTGCGTCAGGCCGAGGAAATTCTGAATTGTACGCGGCCCTTCTGGGTTGAACTCCCACATGCGGAGGGGCCGGCGTTTGCATGGCTGGATTCGTCAAACCAGCATGACTTGCATTACCATAATCAAACTGAAATCTTCTTCGAAGAGATTTTGGATGCGGCTTTGCAGTAAAGGCACGTCCTTGGTGGGACCCCAGCTCAGCCCTCTGCTAATCCATGACATCAGTTGTGGTGGAGGGCCCGAGCGGAAAGAAGGGGCAGCCACCCACTTGGCACTTCTGGGAGCTGTGACGTAAAACCACTCCTGTTGCCATAATTCGGACACCTCTGGAAAGGATCCTTTGGGCCACGGAGCTCCTGCAAACTTGCTTATTAGTGCTCCTCCGCATGTTGCATGTTGTCCCTCGATTGTCTTCGTCTTCATTTCAAAAGTCTTGAGCCACAGGCCGAAGTGAGGGGTAACACGGAGGAAGGCCTCACACACGACAATAAATGCCGACATGTGAAGAAAGGAGTCTGGGGCTAGATCATGGAAGTCTAGCCCGTAGTAAAACATCAAACCCCTTAGGAAGGGATCTAGAGTGAGGCCTAGACCTCGGAGGAAGTGGGAGATGAACACAACGTCTTTGTTGGCTTCAGGAGTAGGGACAACCTGCCCTCGGGCAGGCAGCCGATGCGAAACCTCAGCGGTCAGGTATCTGGCCTCCCTCAACTTCCTGATGTCTTCTTCCATAACGGAGGAGGGCATCCATCGGCCTTGAAGGCTAGATCTGGACATGATTGAAGGTTTGGAGCACCTGACCTGGGCTTTGGGTGTTAGAACTCAAGGTAGGGGAAGGATTCGATTGAGCACGGGAGGGAAAAAGTAAAAGCCTTGTCCCTTTATAAAGAGGGTGAATATCAAGCGTCCTCTCCGTAGCCGTTTGGACTTGCCTATAATCTAGGAGTCCTAGACACGGTTGGGTTACCCACGACCGTATTAATGAGAATCCCGTAATTATAGGAACACGATCTCTGCTTTGACAAGACGTGTCAAGAAACCGCCTCGCGTTATGTGCGGAGCTGGTTGAGGGAAAATGGTTCGAATAAGCACTGGGCCATGGCATGATGTCATGTTGCCAAAACGTGTAAGCAGATTAAAGATTTGTGGAAATATTATTCTCTCTATGGTGGTATGTGGAACTTGTTTTGCAGGGTCGGACACTATCCTTATGTTCAAAATTCTTCCGTGGTGTATTCGGAGGAGGAACCCGCCTTGCAATGCTAAAGACAATACTGCGCGTCAGACTCATCGTCATTGAAAGCCTGGTTCAGGGGCTACTGTGGGAGTCCTGGATTATGGGGTCTCCGGACAGCCGGACTATATCCTTTGGCCGGACTGTTAGACTATGAACATACAAGATTGAAGACTTCGTCTCGTGTCCGTATGGGACTCTACTTGGCGTGGAAGGCAAGCTAGGCATTACGGATATGGAAATCTCCTCCTTTGTAACCAACCTTGTGTAACCCTAACCTCTCCGGTGTCTATATAAACCGGAGGGTTTTAGTCCGTAGGACACAACAACTACAACATACAATCATACCATACGCTAGCTTCTAGGGTTTAGCCTCTCCGATCTCGTGGTAGATCTACTCTTGTACTACCCATATCATCAATATTAATCAAGCAGGACGTAGGGTTTTACCTCCATCGAGGGCCCAAACCTGGGTAAAACATTGTGTGCCCTGCCTCTTGTTACCATCCGGCCTAGACGCACAGTTCGGGACCCCCAACCCGAGATCCGCCGGTTTTGACACCGACACCTGGCTTATTAGGGATGATAGACTACTCATATCAATAAGGAATTCCTTCTTTTCTGGGAGCCCATTCGGATAGAACTCCAAAGTTAAGCGTGCTCAGCTTGGAGTAGTGTCAGGATGGGTGACCGTCCAGGAAGTTGCTCCCGGGTGCGCACGAGTGAGGACAAAGTGCGCAGAAAAGACTAGTATTGATCTGTGGGGGCAGTCTAGATCCCGCCAGGAGTAACGACCACCGGCGGGTGTGTCCGAGCGTTACAATATGAAAGTGACAACATAGGAGACTCTCTATCATGAAGATCATGGTGCTACTTTGAAGGACAAGTGTGGTAAAAGGATAGTAGCATTGCCCCTTCTCTCTGTTTCTCTCATTTTTTTGTTTTTTTGTGCCTTCTCTTTTTTTATGGCCTATTTTTTCTCTTTTTTTTTATTTTTCGTCCGGAGTCTCATTGTGACTTGTGGGGGAATCATAGTCTCCATCATCCTTTCCTCACCGGGACAATGCTCTACTAATGATGATCATCACACTTTCATTTACTTACAACTCAAGAATTACAACTCGATACTAGAACAAAAATATGAATCTATGTGAATGCCTCCGGCGGTGTACCGGGATATGCGATGAATCAAGAGTGACATGTATGAAAAATTATGAATGGTGGCTTTGCCCCAAATACGATGTCAACTACATGATCATGCAAAGCAATATGACAAGGATGAAGCGTGTCATAATAAACGGAACAGTGGAAAGTTGCATGGCAATATATCTCGGAATGGCTATGGGAATGCCATAATAGGTAGGTATGGTGGCTGTTTTGAGGAAGGTATATGGTGGGTTTATGGTACCGGCAAAAGTTGTGCGGTACTAGAGAGGCTAGCAATGGTGGAAGGGTGAGAGTGTGTATAATCCATGGACTCAACATTAATCATAAAGAACTCACATACTTATTGCAAAAATCTCTTAGTTATCGAAACAAAGTACTATGTGCATGCTCCTAGGGGATAGATTGGTAGGAAAAAACCATCGCTCGTCCCCGACCGCCACTCATAAGGAAGACAATCAATAAATAAATCATGCTCCGACTTCATAACATAACGGTTCACCATACGTGCATGCTACGGGAATCACAAACTTTAACACAAGTATCTCTCAAATTCAAAACTACTCAACTAGCATGACTCTAATATCACCATCTTCATATCTCAAAACAATCATAAAGAATCAAACTTCTTGTAGTATTCAATGCACTTTATATGAAAGTTTTTTTATACCCATCTTGGATGCCTATCATATTAGGACCAGTTTTATAGCCAAAGCAAATTACCATGATGTTCTAAAAGACTCTCATAATAACATAAGTGAAGCATGAGAGATCTAATTCTACAAAATAAAAACCACCACCGTGCTCAGAAAATATAAGTGAAGCACAAGAGCAAAATTATCTAGCTCAAAAGATATAAGTGAAGCACATAGAGTATTCTAATAAATTCCAATTCATGTGTGTCTCTCCCAAAAGGTGTGTACAGCAAGGATGATTGTGGTAAACTACAAAGCAAAGACTCAAATCATACAAGACACTCCAAGCAAAACACATATCATGTGGTGAATAAAAATATAGCCTCAAGTAAAGTTACCGATAGACGAAGACGAAAGAGGGGATGCCTTCCGGGGCATCCCCAAGCTTAGGCTTTTGGTTGTCCTTGGATTTTACCTTGGGGTGCCTTGGTCATTCCCAAGCTTAGGCTCTTGCCACTCCTTGTTTCAAAATCCATCAAATCTTTACCCAAAAACTTGAAAACTTCACAACACAAAACTCAACAGAAAATCTCATGAGCTCCGTTAGTATAAGAAAACAAATCACCACTTGAGGTACTGTAATGAACTCATTCTTTATTTATATTGGTGTTAAACCTACTGTATTCCAACTTCTCTATGGTTCATACCCCCGATACTAGCCATAGATTCATCAAAATAAGCAAACAACACACAAAAAACAGAATCTGTCAAAAACAAAACAGTCTGTAGTAATCTGTAGGTTTCGAATACTTCTGTAACTCCAAAAATTCTACCAAATTACGACGACCTAAATAATTTGTATATTGATCTACTGCAGTTGGAATCAGTATTTTATCGCTCTCTGGTTAAAAATGAAAATTATTCTCGTGAGCGCATACTTTCTATTTTTTTCACCAAGATCAAACAACAATCATCCAAGAAGGTCCTAAAGGCTTTACTTGGCACAAACACTAATTAAAACATAAAAAACAATCATAACAGAGGATAGATGATTTATTTATTACTAAACAGGAACAAAAACCAAGAAACAAAAATAAATTGGGTCACGTTTGTTCCAAAAATCACGCTCCTGAAGGTTTCATTCCGTTTGGACTCCGTTTGATATTCCTTTTCTGCGAAATAGGCAAAAAACAGCAATTTGCACTGGGCCTTGGATTAATAGGTTAGTCCCAAAAATAATATAAAAGTACAAAATAAAGCCCATTAACATCCAAAACAGATAATATAATAGCATGGAACAATCAAAAATTATAGATATGTTGGAGACGTATCAGGCTGCATCATCGGTCACTCTCGCCGACGATTTTCTAGGTCATAAGGGATGGACGCCCCCCCCCCCCCCCCCCACCACCACCAACACACAGACAAAGGCGATGGTTTAAAACTATGTCGTGGAAATGGGTCAAAACCATTTGTATAGGACTTCGTTGCACCGGTGGAGCTTGATAAAAGCCATGTGTCGGGGTATACTTATACGGTTGCAGACTTTGTGCAGATGATAGTAATGAAACACCCACTGCTTGAGGTATCAAATGATGAGGCATATAATGTCTTTGTTGATCATGTAGTAGATAAGGTACGAGAGTTGGATCATGAAAGGAAAAAGCTATTCAGTAAGTTACCTGCTAAGCAAGAAGATACTTTTGAGCCTACTATTGAGATTGAGATTGGTTTGAATAAATTCAATGTTTTATGTGATCTAGCTGCTTGTATTTACACTATCCCTAAGTCCATTTATGATAGTCTCAATCTTGGTCCTTATGTTGTTACTAAGATTAGATTGAATATGGCTAATTCTACTTTTACACAAATAGTAGGGATTAAGCATGGTGTTATCATTCAAATTAATAATTGTCCTGTCATGTTTGATCTTATTATAGTTGACATGCCTGGAGATCTCATTGCTCCTATAATTCTCGGTAGGCCTTTTCTTAGGACCATAATGGCCGGTGATACATCTCCAGTGCATCTATAGTTATTGATTGTTTCATGCTATTATATTATCACTTTTGTATACATTATATGCCATTTTATATTGTTTCTATGGACTTACCTATTTACTCGGTGCACAATGCGAGTTCATGTTTTCTACATGTTTTCGGTTTCCAGGAAATACATACCAAACAAAGTCCAAACACAACGAAACTTTTGGACGAATTTTTTTCAACAAAAAAAGACTCTGGAAGCTTCGGGGGGAGACCAGATGATGCACGAGGGAGTCACAAGGCAGGGGCGCCCTGATGGGGTAGGGCGTGCCTAGGTGCCTTCTGGACAGCCCCCTCGTGGCTCCAATTGCCCTAACTCCTGACCTATAAATTCCCTATTATTTAGAAACCCCCGAAGCAAGACCCCAAACAATTCGTTTGCTGCTGCAAGCCTCTGTTCTGAAGCGATCCCATCTGAAAGCCTCCGCTAGTAGTTTGCCGTAGGGGGGAACCACTGGGGAGCCAATCTTCACCAACCATGATGCATCCATGAATGATGTGTGAGAAGTTCCCACATGACCTATGGGTCCATAACAGTAGCTAGATGACTCTCTCTCTCTCTACAATGATCTCATTTGAGATCAATCTGATGTAAACTTTTGCGGTGCGTTTGTTGGGATCTGATGAATTGTGGGTTTATAATCAGATTATACATTGATATTATTTGAGTCTTTTTAGATTTCTATGCTTTTCCGATCTATGAGTTTTATTTTGCCAAATTAATGATTGGATCTTTAGAGAGAGTAGTGCATAGTAGTAGGTTCAATTTTACGGTGTCCTTACTCTATGACAGAAGGAGTTGCAAGGCATGTATTGTATTGTTGCTACTAATGAT
The DNA here is from genome assembly GCF_002162155.2 of Triticum dicoccoides. Classification (NCBI taxonomy): domain Eukaryota; kingdom Viridiplantae; phylum Streptophyta; class Magnoliopsida; order Poales; family Poaceae; genus Triticum; species Triticum dicoccoides. The sequence continues at coordinate 33,552,868 of NC_041382.1, forward strand.
AAAACGATGGGGTTTGAACATATTCCTTGATCTTATTCTGTCTACATTATGTCATCTTGCTTAATGTGTTACTCTGTCTGTCATGGAATAAATACTTTTGACATGCATGCTAGATAGCGGTCTTGAGGTGGAGTAACAGTAGTAGACTCAGTAAGTTTAACGGTGTATTGTCACGGGCATAATTTCTATATATTAGTCCAAAGCCTCGTCAGTTTGATACGTTGTGCGTCCGCTTCCACCAAACAAATTGTCGTTCCTCAACGGCTCTGCCGTATTAAAGCATTAACACACATATATCCACAAATTACACCAGTCCCATGTCTCCAGTGCAACTAACTCCATAACCAACAAGGTACAAGTCCATGATGAGGCTACTTGCAAAAGGGAATGAAGAGAAATGTTAATATGGTGTTCACTGAAAAAACCAAACTTTAATGGTGAAAAATGTTGAGAAATATAATAGTGCATTTGTGCTAGAACACATTATCAACTTCCAAGGAGAAAAGACTTTATGTAGTACTTTTTTTGCGGGTAAAACTTTATGTACTTTATTATTGTCCGGAGAGTAATAATTTAATCTGAAGTAGAATGAGAAAAATGAATCTAGGTATAGAGAATGATTTGGTGCATCGATAATTGATTGATCATGCACTAGGCACATATATATAGGTACAAGGGGTGCGACCGGTGTCTTATCTCCCAAGATACAAGTAAATACAGAGGGAGAGAGACACTACAGGTGCGGCATACAAAACCCAGACCTACGTACATGTACACATGTTCAACCCCCCCCCTCCCCCGCGCAGTCGAAGCGTCGCCAGTGACGTAGAGACTGGACCGAAACCCCTCCAACGTCGAGGTGGGTAGTCCCTTCGTCATGACATCGGCGAACTGTTGATCGGTGGACACATGGAGAACTCGAACACGACCAAGTGCGACGTGCTCCCTGACGAAGTGAATGTCGAGCTCAATATGCTTCGTCCATCGGTGATGGACAGGGTTGGCTGGAAGATACACCGCGGAGACATTGTCATAGTAAACAAGCATCGCCTTGGTAACCTCGCATAGCAACTCCTGAAGTAGCTATCGTAGCCAAGAGCACTCTGCGATGGCGTTGGCCACAGCCATGTACTCGGCCTCGGCACTCGATCGTGAGACCATGGGTTGTTGTTTAGACGACCACGAAATCAGAGAGGGCCCGAGGTAGACGCAGTAGCCGGAAGTGGAGCGTCGAGTGTCGGGACACCCAGCCCAGTCGGCGTTGGAGTAGGCGACAAGGCTGGTGTCAGATGATGCCGTCAGGGTGAGAACCATAGCTGTGGTGCCACGTATGTACCGAAGGATACGTTTCACCAGAGCCAATGAGTATCACAAGGAGCATGCATATGAAGACACACCTGCTGGACAGCGTACTGGATGTCTGGACGCGTCAGTGTGAGGTACTGAAGTGCACCGACGATGGAGCGGTAGAAGGGAGCGTCGGACACCGGAGAGTCCTCAACGGCGGACACCTTAGCCTTCATGTCGATAGGCGTAGGAGAAGGCTTGCAGTTAAGCATGCCCGCTCGCTCCAGAAGCTCATAGGCGTACTTCTGGTGGTGCAGGAAGAAGCCAGTGGCCCGGCGCACAACCTCGATGCCGAGGAAGTAGTGGAGAGCCCTCAAATCCTTGAGGGCGAACTCGGTGCCGATGGGAGCTGTGATCTGCTGAAGGAGCGCTGGCGAGGAGGTAGTCGGGATGATGTCGTCAACGTACAGGAGGAGGTACGCGGTAGCGGGACCCTGGTGATAAACAAACAGGGAGGCATCGGACCATGTGGACCGAAACCCCTGCTACTGAAGGAAGGCCGCAATCCACTGGTACCAGGCCCGAGGCGCCTGCTTCAACCCGTAGAGAGAAGAGGAGAGCAAGCACACGTGGTCCGGATAGTCGGTGTCGACGAAACCAGTAGGCTACTGACAGAACACCTGCTCGTCGAGATGTCCGTGCAAGAAAGCATTAGACACATCAAGCTGGTGGACTGGCCAAGCGCGAGAAACAGCAAGCTGGAGGACAGCGTGAATCGTGCCCGGTTTGACAACCGGGGCGAAGGTGTCGGTGAAGTCCACGCCGTCACGCTGGCAAAAGCCGCGCACCAGCCAACGCTCCTTGTAGCGCTCGAGAGAGCCGCCGGGGCGAGTCTTGTGGCGGAAGACCCACTTGCCAGTGATCACATTGGCAAGGGGAGGCCGCGGGACAAGCTGCCACGTACGGTTTCGTTGCATGGCATCAAACTCCTCACGCATCGTAGCTAGCCAGTTCGGATCCCGAAGGGCTGCGTGAGCGGGAGTGGGGAGCGAAGACGGTGCCGATGTAGACGCAGCACACGCGTACTCGTCAGACGTGTAGCGCGTGCTAGGACGAAGTGTCCCAGTCCGAACCCGAGTGACCACACCGGTGAGGGGTGCGGCTGTGACGACGGGGGCGGCCGAGGGGACCGCGGCGATAGGGGCTGCGGAGGGGGCCGCCGAGGAGGCCACGGCGATAGGGGCGGCCGAGGGGGGCACGACGGGGGACGCGGCGACGGGCGCCACCGAGGGGGCCGCGCCGGGGGCCGCCGAGGAGGCCGAGGCAGGGGCCACGGTGACGGGGG
>NC_041382.1:33556047-33561272 GCF_002162155.2 Triticum dicoccoides
CGGGGGCGGCCGAGGGGGCCGCGGCAATGGGGGCCGCGGCGACAGGGGCCGCCGGCACGGGGAGCGCGGGCAGGGCCGAGCCCAGTGCGCGGCTGGGCGGTTCGCCAGAGGAGGAGGCAGGGGCGAACCATGCCGCGGGAGACGCCGAGGGTGATGGTACCTGCTGAAACAGGAACACCAGCCGCGAAGTGAAAACGCGGTGGCACACTGGATCATAGCACCGGTAACCTTTGGTGTTTGGAGGATAACCAAGGAAGATGCACGGAAGGGACCGGGGAGCGAGTTTGTGAGGAGTAGTGGATGCGGTGCTAGGATAACAGAGACACCCAAAAATGTGAAGGCCATCATAAGATGGAACCGCACCGAAGAGGAGCTGGTGAGGAGTGTAGTTCCAGCGCGAACGACACGGGCGAATGTTAATAAGGAGGTTGGCGGTCGCGAGCGCATCCGGCCAGAACCGAGGAGGCACGTAGGAGTGGAAGAGCAACATGCAGACACAGTCATTAAGAGTGTGAATGACGCGCTCGGCGTGACCATTCTATTGTCACGTGTAGGGACAAGTGAGGCGAAAAATGGTGTCGTGGGATGCAAGAAGATTGCGGATGGCGACGTTGTCAAACTCCTTGCCGTTGTCAGTTTGCAAGGCAAGAATAGGACGACCGAACTGTGTGGTGACATATGAATAAAAGGTTGTGAGTGTGGCAAGAGCGTCGGACTTGCGACAGAGAGGGAATGTCCACACATGATGAGTAAAATCATCCAATATCACCAAAAAGTATAAGTAGCCCGTGTTGCTCGCAACCGGGGATGTCCAAACATCACTATGCAATAACTGAAACGGAAATGTGGAAATGTTTGTAGACTTGCTAAAGGGGAGACGAACATGCTTGCCAAGACGGCAAGCCTCACAAGTGTGGTCGTCAGCCTTATTACATGAGAAAGAAAAACTTTGAAGAATCTGAAGCATAACGGTGGAGTTGGGATGACCGAGGCAGGCGTGCCAAAGATCGGCACCAGCGGTGAAGGCGGCGGGACGACGGGTGGTGGTGGCGCCTAAGGGATGCACTAGGTAAAGCTCGTCCGGGCTGTCATATCGGTGGAGTACCATCTGTGTAAGGGTGTCCTTCACAGAAAAGCCGATATCATCAAATTCAACAGTGATAGGATTCTCATGAGAAAGACGATGAATAGAAACTAGATTAGTGACTAAGTTAGGAGACACAAGAACATTAGACATGTTAATGGCAGTAGAAGTAGAAGGAAATGACATATGACCGACATGGGTAATAGGTAGGGAGGAACCGTTACCAACGGTGATGCGAGTGGGAGTATGAACAGGAGTGGCATATGTGAGGTTACCGGGATGAGCAGTCATGTGAGCAGTGACGCCCGAGTCCATGTACCAGTCACCACCACCACCGTAGGAACTCGGTGACGGGGCAGAGTTCAGGGCAGCGAGAAGGATTGGGTCCCACGGTAGCGACACCTGAGGCGGGTAAAACCCGCCGTAGGCCGGCGCGGGAGCAGCGCCGTAAGCCGGCGCGGGGGCGGCACCTAAGGCCGGTGCGGTGGCGGCGCCGTAGGCCGGCGCGACCCCATAAGCGGGCGTGGGCGGGGGCGTGGCACCATAGCCGCTGTAGGGAGCGACGTTCTGCTTGGCAAAGAGGGCCTGATGGATCGCCGAACGAGGCCCAAGGATGCCCGGAGCGGGAGCCCGAGGGACCAGCATCGAGTATGCGTGGATGACGCCAGTCCACGGGTTGGTGTCGTACGTCCATGGAGGGTTAACCTGCTGCTGCTGACGAGCCCCCCTCCCCCCCGGTGCCTATTGCTGCTTGCAGCCGCCCCCGCGGCGGTTGCCGCGGCGCCCGCCACCGGGCTGCTGGGGGCAGCGGGAGGGGCGGGGGGCGCGGGCGGCAGGGGGAAGTACCCTGGAGGCGTGGGGGGTGGCGGCTGCTGGCGTAGCACAGGTGGGGCGGCCGGTGGTGGAGCACCACGGGAGGTGCCGGCCGTGAGGGCGTGATGCTGCACACGCTTCTTAACCCCCTTCATCCGGCGCTCCTCCAACCGCAAGTACACCACGAACTTGGGGAAGGAGGTCTCCGGCATCAAGGTGAGGGTGGAGGTGGCGTTGCCGAAGTCCTCGTTGAGGCCCGCGTGAGCGTGCCGAGGAGGAGGTCGTCATCAACCTTGGCGCCAATGTCGCGGAGCTCATCTACCAACGTCTTCAGGCGGCGGCAGTAGTCATCAATGGACTGTTCATTCTAGTGACAGTCAAAAAATTCCTGCTACAAAAAAAACGCGGCGCTGAAGCTTGTTGCCGGTGAAGAGACCGTTCAGCTTGACCCACAGGGCGCGGGCGTCGTCGCCGGCGCTCGCGACCGTGTGGAACAGGTCCTTGGAGATGGTGTTGAAGAACCACCGGATGATGGTGGCGTCGTTCGCGGTCCACACGGCGTCTTCCACCATGGCGCGGGAGTCAACGGTGCCGTCCACATGATCCACGAGGTTGTTCTCACGGAAGAGCAGCGAGAAGTACGTCTTCCACGCGAAGTACGTGGAGTTGGAGGCGTCGAGGGCGACGGGGACGCGTGCGTTGACGTTGATGTCGCAGATTTCAGCAAGGTCGACGACGAAGGGGTTGGAGTAGGTGAAGGTGTTGGACGACATGACGGCGAGGAGTTGGGAAAGGGGGCGGCGCGGCAGGGAGGAGAGGGGCGGCAGGCAGGAGGGCGGCACGTCGGGAAGGAGAGGGCGGTGTGGCGTGGGGTGGCGGTGGCGGCGGCAGATCGCGGCGGCGGCGGCTAGGATTAGCGGAAGCGGGAGGACCGACTTGCGATAGATATCATGTAGAGAATGATTTGGTGCATCGGTAATTGATTGATCGTGCACTAGGCACACATATATATAGATACAAGGGGTGCGACCGGTGTCTTGTCTCCCAAGATACAAGTAAATACAGAGAAAGAGAGGCACTACAGATGCGGCATACAAAATTCAAACCTACGTACATGTACACATATTTAACACTAGGGACAAAGCCTAATGACCTAGTACAGATATGCACCATTCGTCGAATCATGATGGCGTGTAGAACTCAATGTTTTCTTTCTTTCGGATAGCCTTTCCGTAGCTTCTGCATACGCTTCTACGAAGTACTCATATGTCACGTTGAGAGAGAGAGAGAGAGAGAGTTTTTAGGGATGAGATAGAGAGAAATGTTTTGTTCGGCTCACTGTGCATTGCAGTTTTTTTCTTTTGAGGGGACATTGTGCATTGCATATTTGCATTGAACGAAGACACAGAATTGAACGATAATCCTTCTAGGCCTATTTCACAAATTTGGGCCCAATTTAACAGCAGCGAAGGCTGCCTATGGGTACAGATCCCACGCATACTCCTGCTCCGGATCGCACTTGGCCCATGAACATGCCTCAAAAGAAACATGGACCATGAACATGACCAGGCACCAGGAACGGAACTATCCATGAATGACTCGACTGGTAAAAAAACTAGTAGAAGCAAACATCTGAGTGTCAATTTTTTGACAAGTCGTCATGTTGTACCTATTATATTATATATATATATATATATATATATACTTATATATATATATATATACTGTATATGTCAATGACAAAATCGAAAATTAAGCATGCATGGAGACCGCGATGGAAGAGAATATAATACTCATGCTCCCTCCGTCCTGAAATAAGTGTCTCAACTTAACTTGAGACACTTATTTTGAGATGGAGGAAGTATTTTATAAGGTATGAGAATGGTCTCGCGGTTTCTTTACTTAGTATCTTCATTTCAAATATAATAAGGCATAGTTTGACTCTCTAGATTCCTACTTTGAACATCAGTTAGTCCAATAGTATTACTTGCGTTCCTCCTTCAAAAACTAATAATAATAATAATAATAATAATAATAATAATAATAATAATAATAATATAGTAGTAGTAGTAGTATGACTTGTGTTGCACAAAATGAATACCATTAAATTAGTATTCAAAAGCAATTTAGAATGATTATAACTTTGTAACCATTGGCAAAATATTGTGCAAGAGATTTACAGTCCGGGGATAAATTTGGTTAGTGACACTACGTCAGTTATGAGTTTCTTTTGAAACAACGAGCCTCCTCGTTTATTTTCACCAAAGAGACCGCCACAAAGTTTTATAAAGTTCAAACTAAAAAACAAGCAGGAAATAAAGCTAAAACAAATTGGAACGACAAAACATCCTTCATCGTAAAGATGCCACACGGGGCAAATATTATGGTCACAAAAAAAGGGAACACAACCACAGCCCAAGCAGCCAGGGTGCACAACAAAATAAGCATCAGTTTAAACCCTACCAATAGGCGCATCAGTTTTGACATATAATCAAAATGAACTATCCTACGTGTCTTCCCTTATTTGTAATTAACATAATGCAGATATTAGTGCGAAAAAGACAAGTAGCATCTTGCCTCCTCTGAGAAATAAACATGAATCTGGTTACTAAAAAGAGAGTTAGAGGGGACCGAGTTTATTCATAATTAATTTGTGCTGACTGGCGAGTTAGTTCAAATGAAACCTGATCATACCCTGGCTGGACCGAGTTTTGGGCCCGGCACGAAGTGAAAATCTCAAGCCCGATGCCGACCCGAAACACATGAACAAATATATTAACCCATTAAACTAATCTTTTTCATAGTAAAAAATAATAGGATGACAATATCTGGGCATCGGTCGCTGGTAAGGCGGGGTGGATCCAACGAATTAGATCGCTAGGGGAGGCTGCTCTTAGCGAACAAACCACCCCTTCCCGATCGTTCGCCGAGCGGAGGGGGTAGGGCGACCCCCATTTGCCCAAAGGGCCAATTTACTACTTTAACAGAATGCCATGCTACTTTAGAAAATGCATGTTAATTTAATAAAATGCATTGGGTCCATTGTGGAAAAATCCATAAAGAAATGTCATCTCTTAATAAACAAAAAATGCCATCAATACGCAAAAAATGTCATCTCTTAATAATAAAAATGCCATCTCTTTATATTAAAATGTCATCTCTTAATAAACAGAAAATGCCATAAAATAATAAAAATGGTATCTCTAATAATAAGAAATGTCATATCAATTAATATGCCATCCTTAATAATTAAAAAATGCCATCTCTTAATATTTATAAAACTAAAATGCTAATTTATATAAAAAAAACATGTTTAAAATGCTATGCG
>NC_041382.1:33561893-33565377 GCF_002162155.2 Triticum dicoccoides
CGAAATCCTTCCTAGCTGACGTTCACTATGTAACGTTTCCAAAATTAAGTTATACCTATTTTTCAAGCAAAATAATTTGTGTTACCATTTCAGACCTTTCTCAGGCTTTGGAGCCAATCTTCGGGCGAAAATGCCGAGCCCGGCCCTGGATGTCGGGCTTTCAGGCTCGTTGGGCTGGGCTGCCCATGATCAATCCTAGTTCAAACCCTCTGCCCGGAGGCCCTGGGGACGAAAGAGAGTGGATGGAGCCAACCAATTAATGTCCCAAGAGGAAATCGGGCAGAAAGCGTGCGATAATGAGCAGCCAGATCCTGATTACACTACTAATCTAATCCCGGGTACGACGCTTTAATCGTTTTCAGCAGTATATATACCTGTCGGTTACGATCTGCTGGCTATTTTTATACCTAATGGAGTATATATAATTCAACAAAGCAAAGCCAAAATATGCTTCGCCATCAGGGGGTACGTACGGATACCACTCTGGGCAAAGACTATTCCGTCCCGCTTTAAGACTTTGAGCCATATATACACACATATCAATCAATCAATCCACGGATACGCCAGTGATCTGCTGCTCCTCTCCTCCACGGAGAGACAGACAGAAAGACATACGCACGCACGCACACGCAGAGGAGAGGAGGGAAAACACCCTACCTAATCCATCATCTCATTCTACGTGTAAAGTGACAGGGGGCTACGTACAATCATTTCCCGTCGGCCCCGCGCCCGCAGCGTATAGCCTACATGCGTACGTAGTGTAGGCCTAGCTAGCTTAGTGGCAGTTCTCCCTTTATGCCATCTACTCCTACCGACTCTGCCTCTGCTCAATAATACACTACTTACAGTTTTATAATTTACTACGTATACAATCTTAGGGCATCTCCAGCGGCGATCCACAAATTTTCTCATGCATCCGTCCGAAGACATGTATGCGAACGCCATTATCCAACCGTAGCCGCATATATTTCGATAACAATTTTCAAACTAATCGGACGAAATTCATAAAAACATGTCGGATTATCATTAAACATCTGAGATACCATTACATTTTAGACATACTTTAACTGCAAGCGGTGCTCGTCCGGCTCTGTAGGTACAATTAATTAACCTAATCAATGATCGTTGGCGCCCGTTCCTTGTGTCTGGCCATGAGCCCCGAGAACTGAAGTTTCGCCTTCTTCGGTTTCGCCTAGGCGCTCTCCAGATCTGCCTCTGTAACCTCCGCCTCAGGAGCCCCAGAAACTGAAGTTGTCCGTTTTCATGTCGCCGTCAAGCGCCACACGTCCGTTCTTGTGCCTCAGGGCATTAAACACCTCTACGGTTGGCTCCTTTCACCCGCTATAGTAAATGTGTCCAGTAGGCGGGCAAGAACCACACCTCATCTCCAGTCTCTCCATCTTCTACTTGTACAACACCCACCATGGCCTTCAACAAACAGAAGAAGGAGTTCTCTGGCATTGCAGCTGCCTAAGCTGCCCGGCGAGCCAGCTCGATACAAGTTGGCTTGCCGGCAAACTCTCCGAATCCGGTGCCACTACCATCGTGACCGCCACCTCCTCCCCACCCATCTAGATCCAGGCTGGACAACGATGTCTCCTAGCAAATCCCCCGCGAGCAATAGCGTCAATGCGTCGGGCAAGTGGAGAAAGAAACCATGTCGGCAAAGCCAGCATGTCCGCGGCAACCCGTGGACAATGAGGAAAAGTATATCATGTGAGGCGCCGCATCTTGGGTCTGAGGAAGGCCCCATCGCATCGTTGGGTTACACTGTCGGTGTCTCGCCCGGTATGTAGGGGCATAGAACACGGCGACCGTCTCCCCCCCACCAAAAATCAACCCTGATATGTGCTTCATAGAAGGGGGAGGGGGGGCTATTCTTCCCCTCTCGCTGAATTATATCGCTCCAGTGTTCCCGGCAGTCCGATGATCGGGCTGCCGGACATAGACAAGACATGTCGTGAGAGTACAGATCCGCTACGACCGATCATTGACTAGTGTAGTTAAAATATGTCCGAAATGTAATAGACCGGTTTGTATAAAAATGATCCGATTTGTATGTAATTTATCCAATTAGTTTAAAGTGGATGTGGACTGTATGCGGATAGCGTTGCATGGCCGGCTTCTGCATCCGTGTTCGCGGACTGGTCTCACTTGTTGACGGATTTCGCGTTCGGTTTGCGGGTGAGGGTTGGAGATGCCCTTGTCTGCACGGTTGTTTTAGGGGCCGTTTGTTTCTAGGTCTAAGAGTGTCACTCTTTGCCATACAATATTGCTAAACTTGTGTCAGGTTAGTTCTTTAAAACCAGAGCCATAAGTTAGCAAGCCTAAAAAAATATTGTCACACTTTTTAAGTGTATGTACAGTGAAATCATGATGTGGTTTGTCTAAGATGTGGCTTGTCTAAGATGTGGCTTGAACCAAATACACATCTAAATTAGTCAAACTTGTCTAATCTTAGTCTCAAACCAAACAGCCCCTTCCCTACATACACAGAGGAGCAACGGTAGAGTGAGTCGCCCAGCGTGGCCGTGCTGGTTTGGGCCCGACGGACGACGACGCCGCTGGGTAGTGCGCCCTGCAGAGCGCGACCACCGCACCACGCCCCCGACGTACGTAGGTACGTGAAGGTACGTAGCACAGCCATGCCATGCCTGCAAGGCTGCAAAGCCTGTTCCTGTTGATTGATCATGCATATGCATATGCATATGCGTACCCCCGACTGATTAACCACATCATGGCTGGCCGCCTCAGCCTCAGCCTCAGAGCATGATGGCATTGTTTCAGGGCGATGATTAAACTAAGCGTACGATCCTCCTAAGCTTTACACTGTTGATTATTTGGTATATATGACCCGATGGCCGGGCAATTATTGCACAGTTTGGTACTAGTACCACAAACAGCGGGTGGAGTAGTACTGCTTGTAGCAACACTAGTACTGCTACTAGTAGTATAGTAGGAGTAGTAGGAGTACTTAGTTAGTTGGGGAATTTAGGTAGAGACCTTTGCTACTGCACTTCTTTTTCCTGCTACTCCCTCCATAAAGAAATATAAGAGCGTTTCGATCGATGATCAAGCTTACCTCTTTACCGCGGGTTAGCGAGTGAATAAACCAAAATCAAAAGATTACGCATGCTAGATGATGGCACCAGTACACTGGCGAGGTAAGCATTATTCGTGAAAAGATAGGGCGAGGTTAATAATGCACATGGATCCTTCAGTAAACGGCGGGGGCGGTTCCAGAGAGCGCGGCGTCACGTAATCGCGTTGTGTGGCGCACAAGGCCCCGTCCCAAACAGGAGCTGAGCCGAGCCGCGACAGCCTTCGTTTTCTTATGCATTTTCTGACAGGGCCATACAGTGCAATCGTACCTTAATTCCCGTGTTGATTACCCTGGTGTACCATTGCCATTTCTATTTTATTTTGCGGGGGGTGTACCATTACCATTGCGCCGCTGGGTTACCGACAACAGATCGGCGCAGGG
>NC_041382.1:33565739-33619677 GCF_002162155.2 Triticum dicoccoides
GGCATACGGTATCGCGTCTACATGATCAAAAGAAGTCAAGTAGTAGAACACATAGCTCAGTCTACTCTAGAAAAGTTGAGACAAACCTAGCCGTGAACAGTAGCTCAGTTTCTACGTACAACTGTTTGTTGATTGCAACTATTCATGATACAAACGGTTCTCCTTCCTCACCGGGATTTTCCTCACTCAATGTGCTGATGATTCGAAACTTGGTTGCATGGTAGACTTGGTAGTAGCATATTGTGTCGGTTTCTTTTACTGATTTTTTCTATGACTTTTCAGCTGTGTAATCTTGCATTGGTAGCACCACAGAAACTCGTATGAGAGTGATCGCATTAGATACTTACCCATAGTTTACTTTCAAACTGATATACTAAGGTCGAGACACTTATTTTAGGACGAGAAAGTAAATGGTATCTAGGGAAATGTAAGTTGTTACCTCCTTGTAAACAAAGAAAGTCTCTTGTGCACACTTGTTTGTGGCACTAATTACACACTTTCTCTGTAAACTAATATAATAGCGTTTAGATCTTTATTTGAAAGTACTCAGGTACACGAAACCTCACCGCTACGCGCTGGCGGAGCTTCATGGAGGCCAAATGAGGCCACGACCCCTCTTTTGAAAGAAAACCTTTTTTTTACTACTATTAAGAATCTTGATTCAACACATGAATAGACAATTTCCCTCTCTAGCCCAATGCACAAATGCACCTCTCATTCTCTCCGGATCGTCTCTCCCTTCACCAAATCGAGAGAAACCACGTTTCTCTTCATGACTCGCCCCCCTGAGAATTAATCTCTAGGGGTATATGGTACACGACAAATCGAGGGTGGGTGGGGTGGGGTGGGGGGCCTCGGGCAAACGATATTGAGTCTATGATTAAAACAAATCAAATAAAACACATGACTCGGTCTACACTACAAAAGTTGAGACAAACCTAGCTATGAACAGTAGCTCAGTTTCTACGCACAACTGTTTGTTGATTGCAACTATCTACGGTCGTTTTATTGAAAAAAAAAGCTATTCACGATCTTAACGGTCCTTTCTGTCACCGGGTTTTTTCTCACTCAATGTGCCGATGATTCGAAACTTTGTTGTATGGTAGAGTTGGTAGTAGCATATTGTGTCATGGTTTTTTTTTACCAATTTTTTCTATGACTTTTCAATATTGTAATCTTGCATTGGCAGCACTAGAGAAACTTGTATGAGAGTGATCGCATTAGATACTTACCATTTTCAAACTGATATACTAAGGTTGAGACGAGGAAGTAATGGTATCTAGGGAAGTGTAAGTTGTTACGTCATTGTAAACAAGGGAAGTCTCTTGTGCAAACTTGTTTGTGGCACTAATTACACAATTCCTATTTTAGTGATATAAACGCTCTTATATTAGTTTTACAGAGGAAGTAGTCAGGTACGCGAAACCTCACCGTTACGTGCTGGCGGAGCTTCATGGAGGCCAAATGGGGCCACGACCCCTCTTCCGAAAGAAAACCTTTTTTACAACTATTAAGAATCTTGATTCAACGCATGAATAGACGATTTCCCTCTCTAGCCCAATGCACAAATGCACCTCTCATTCTCTCGGGATCGTCTCTCCCTTCAGCAAATCGAGAGAAACCACGTTTCTCTTCATGTCTCGCCCCCTGACAACTAATCTCTAGGGTTATATGGTACACGACAAATCGATATTGCATTAAAATAAATCAAATAAAACACATGACTCGGTCTACAATACAAAAGTTGAGACAAACCTAGCTATGAATAGTAGCTCAATTTCTACGCACAACTGTTTGTTGATTGCAACTATTCACGATCGTTTTATTGGAAAAAAAAAAACTATTCATGATCGAAACAGTCCTTTTTGTCACCGGGTTTTTTCTCACTCAATGTGCCGATTGATTCGAAACTTTGTTGTATGGTAGACTTGGTAGTAGCATATTGTGTCATGGTTTTTTTTACTGATTTTTTCTATGACTTTTCAATATTGTAGTCTTGCGGTGTAGCACCACAGAAACTTGCCCATAGTTTACTTCCAAATAGATAAATGGTATCCAGGGAATTGTAAGCTGTCATGTATTGGATCCCAATCCAAGTTAACAAGGGAAGTATCTCGTGCAAACTTGCTTCCGGCACTAAATACTTACTCAGGCACACGACATTTTCGCCGCTACATGTGCCACGTGGTACAATGCAACTGGTTTTCTGTGGGCGGCCGCGGCGGCGAGGGTAGGGTGCGACAGGACGTGGGAGGCGGTGCGGCACAGCTGGGGGGTCGAGAGAAGGCTGATACCATGTAAAAAGACAATCGGTGCGAGACAAATGTATTCACATCATTTGGTGGCCATATATAGCACTTACAGAGGTTGTATCGTCGACGACAATTATCCTAATTGCAACGTATATACTTGGGAACAAACGGGACAACTACGCCTAATACAAACATGTACTTGTATAGGACAAGCAAAAGTGTCTCTCAGCAGTTTCTGAACTGCTGAGAAAAATTACTACTGTATAATTTGGTATATGTATACAGTTAATTAAGATAGGCATCTGCGTAGAATGTACCCGGGTAGACTATCCTTAGTATATGCAATTGGAAATTTAGCCATCATTCTAGGTAGAGGCCGTAAGCAGTTGGTCCGACAGCACAGCAGACGGTCAAGCAGCTGAAAAATAATTTAGGCGGAGATACGGCTTACTATATTGACTTCCAAGCCCCAAATGGACCACCGGTTACAGGGACATATATAAGTCAAGGATTAGTGGCATCCCTTAGTGTCACCGTTAAAGAGAGGCGTTAAGCAAGTTCAGGGCTCCAGAAATTACAGTCTCCCACTCCACCCGGCCTAAAGTATAAGCTGCATTTCTGCAATATAACCCAACAACAGAAATAAACGGAAAGCGGCGTGGAGAGATTTCCTTGTCTGCTGAATTTTCCAACCTTGCAGATGACGCGACTCCTCGCTGATCCAAAATAGGAGAAGACAGTGCCGCTTACCTAGCAAATTTACTTAAGTGGTGGTAGCAGTAGCAGTACTAGGAGGTGATTGAAAATGTTTACAGAGATACTCCTACATATCATGTCAGCGTATGTACAATCCTGGGCTGTGGCCTGTGAATGGGAAGAGAAAGAAAGAAAAGAGAAGGTCGGGGGGGTGGGGGTGGGGTCGCGCCCAGCCCAACTGTTCCACCGCAATAATTGCCGACGCAGCAGAGGCCACAGTGGCAACAGCACAAGTCGCCCGTACCAATCCCCTTACCTTTTATTATTATTATTGGCATTGTACCATAAAGCGCACAGTGGCATTATATCAGAGCATTCCTCTTGCAGTCTCTCCCCTCCCCTCCCAGCCGGTCAACCCCTACCAAAGACCACCCAAAACAATTCACCCCCGAAAAGAAATTAATCCCCCCCTCTCTCTCTACCTCTGCGTCGTGTACACATATTTATCTATAAAGCGGGGCGAAAGCCTTTTTCGGTGTACACATACACATACACAAACACAGAGAAAGCGTGGCGCCACTGCTCCACATAGGTGGTATAGAGAGAGAGTGAGGGGGAAACAGTGCCTGCCCCTCTCACTTACTTAAGGAGAGAGAGGGGAGAGAGACCTTTATGTTGGCTTGGCCTCTCTATATGTTTGCTGGCTTGGTGCCTCCCAGTCTCAACTCCCAAGATTCATTTACCTACAAGTATTGCCGGGCTCGGGGATCCAAGATAAATAGAGGGAGAGAGTGAGGAGGAGCTCCTCCTAGACGGACGGACCCTCCCTCTGTCTCTGCTTGTTTTTGGAGGGCCTTGGAGAAGAGAGCGAGGAGCGAGCGTTCGGGCGTGATATACTAGTCGGGCTACACGGGGGCCGAGATAAATCGGGGGGAGGAAAAAAGGGGGTGAAAATACGCCGCCCGCCCGCACCACTTCTCCTCAGGCCTTGACGCGGCCAGCAGCCCCTCCAGCCGGGCGATAGTTGGAAAGGAGAGCGAAACGGGCGCCCGAAACCCCCTGAAAACCTCCACGAGCCACGCCCCCGCCCATGTCGGCGCCGGAGGAGGGCGACGCCGCCGCCGCCGCCGCCCCGGGATCGTCGGCGCCGCCCGCGCCCGCGCCCGCGCCGCCGCCGATGCCGGAGCCCGGCGCAATGGGGCCCGAGGAGGCCGCCGCCAGGAAGCGCTACGAGGCGCTGATGCAGGTGCGGGCCAAGGCGCTCAAGGGGAAGGGCGCCTGGTACTGGGGCCACCTCGAGCCCGTCCTCGTCCCGCCGCCGGCCTCCGGGGCGCCCCCCAAGGCCGCCCGCCTCCGATGCGCGCTCTGCGCCGCCACCTTCTCCGCCTCCAACCCCTCCCGCACCGCCACCGAGCACCTCAAGCGCGGCGCCTGCCCTAATTTCGCGGCGGCGCAGGGCGCCCCGCCGCCGCCGCCGCCCCCGCCCCCGCCGCAGAATCAGCATCAGCAGTTGCAGCTCGTCGCCGTCTCCTCCCCCGCCTCCTCGATCGTGCCCATCTCCTCCATCCCCCCGTCGTCCTCGTCCTCCTCGCAGCGCCGCCACTCCACCGGCGGCGGCGGCCGGAAGCGGCACGCGCTCGCCGCGGCGTACGCGTCCGTCGAGGCGGCCTCGCACCAGCACCACCTCATGGTCGCCGACCCGGCCGGGTACTCCCCGACGCCGCCCACCCCGCCGGGGATGCCCGCGCCCAGGCAGCTGCTCTCCGGCGGCCGGGGCGACCTCGCCCCGCTCGCCATGCTGGAGGACAGCGTCAAGCGCCTCAAGTCGCCCTCGGCGTCGCCGGGCGCGATGCTTCCGCGGCCGCAGGCCGAGGCCGCGCTCGCGCTGCTCGCCGACTGGTTCCTCGAGTCGTCCGGCAGCGCCTCCCTCTCCGCGGTCGAGCATCCCAAGCTGAAGAACTTCCTGCGCCAGGTCGGGCTCCCGGAGATATCGCGAGCCGACCTCGCCGGCGCGCGCCTGGACGCGCGCTTCGCCGAGGCCCGCGCCGACGCCGCCGCGCGCTTCCGCGAGGCGCGCTTCTTCCAGCTCGCGGCCGACGGCTTGCGGGAGCAGGTGATCACCCTCTCCGTCAACCTCCCCAACGACACGTCGGTGTTCCACCGCGCCGTGCCCATGCCCGCGCCGGCGTCGGCGTCCCCTGACTACGCCCAGGAGCTGCTGCTGGACGCGGCATCGTCCGTCTCCGCCTCCTCCGGCGACATTCGGCATTGCGCCGGCATCGTCGCCGACCGCTTCGGCTCCAAGACTCTGCGTGATCTCGAGACCAAGCACCATTGGATGGTGAACCTTACCTGCCAAGTCCATGGCCTCTCCCGCTTGGTAAGCGACATGGCGCGCGAGCTCCCACTCTTCAACAACGCTGCGTCAAATTGCGCCAAGATCGCCAGCTACTTCAACACCACGCCCTCCGTGCGCGCGCTGCTGCACAAGCACCAAGTCCAGGAGCACGGGCACGCCTTCCTCCTCCCCATTGCCGCTCCGCCGTATAATGGCGGGGAATTTGCCGCCGCGTTCGTGATGCTCGAGAGCATCCTGACCTCGGCGCGGCCGCTCCAGCTCGCCGTGCTCGAGGAGTCCTACAAGGTGGTCTGCATCGACGACCCTGCCGCGAGGGAGATCGCGGCCATGGTGCAGAATGTGGCGTTCTGGACCGAGGTCGAGGCGACGCATTCGGTCGTGAAGCTGATCATGGACTTGGTGAAGGAGATGGAGACCGAGAGGCCCCTGGTGGGGCAATGCCTGCCTCTCTGGGAGGACCTGCGCGGCAAGGTCAGAGGCTGGTGCCGGAAATTCAGCATAGAAGAGGCGACTGCCATGAATGTGGTGGAGAGGAGGTTCAGGAAGAACTACCACCCGGCGTGGTCAGCGGCATTCATACTGGACCCATTGTATCTGATCAAGGACGCCGGCAGGAGGTACCTTCCACCGTTCAACTACTTGACACCAGAGCAGGAGAAGGACGTGGACAGGCTGATCACAAGACTGGTGTCGCCGGAGGAGGCGCACCTCGCAGTGATGGAGCTGATGAAATGGCGGTCCGAGGGGCTCGACCCACTGTACGCGCAGGCGGTGCAAGTCCGGCAGCCAGACCCATCGACGGGGAAGATGAAGATAGCCAACAAGCAGAGCAGCCGGCTTGTGTGGGAGACATGCCTCAGCGAGTTCAAGTCGCTTGGCAAAGTGGCGGTCAGGCTCATCTTCCTCCATGCAACCGCCAAGGGGTTCAAATGCACGCCGTCGATGACGCGGTGGCTCACCGCGCCAGGCAGCTCAGCCGGCAGCATTGGCCGGGCGCACCGGCTGGTGTTCATCGCGGCGAACTCGAAGCTGGAGAGGAGGGATTTCTCAAACGACGACGACAAGGACGTGGAGCTGCTGACGGAAGGAGACGACGACATGCTAACAGAGACTGGCAATGTGGATCCCTCCTCCTCCTCAGTGTAGCATTCCATTCCTTCTGCTGCTGCTGCTGCTGCTGCTGCTGCTTAATTTCCTTGGCCTCTTTGTGCATTTGATGTTAGCATCCTTAGAATTTGATCTCTAGTAGGAAATTGCTATATTCTTTTTTTGCTTGTGCCCCCCATGTTGCTAGTTCTTGCTCCCTCCTCTTTGTTTTGGTTGGGTAGGGGGTCGGGGCATGAGATGGAGATATGCTGCACCCAGTCGGTCTTAATTTGCTTGTCAAGTGTGGTTAATTAATAAATGGCTCCCTTGTCATACCCTGCTGGTTCTGCCGCTGGATCCTCAACTATTTAGAAAATCGAATTCAGAATCAGCATGAGGCAAGATGAGTAGGGGCCGGGGAGCGTGTGTGCTAAATATCTTGTGCAAATAATACTACTACTTAGTGCCATTTATACTACAATTGGATGATCATTTGGATTGGCTTATCAGCGGTCTCTCATTGATAACTCTTGTGAAGAACAAACTAGTAGTAACATACAGTAGTTGCTGGAGAGTCTAAGTCAGACAATCTTAAGCCTAAGCATCCATGTAGAAAATTTTATGTCAAGAATTTGACCCCACTACTATATTAAGTGTGCAATGTTGTATTATTCTATAGCAGCAGCAGCAGTGGCTTTTCTTAAGCACTATATGCTCGTAGAGAGCGATGGTCAAAGTTGCACTTGAAGAAATCGTCACCCATCTGCTGCTGCTGCTGCTGCTGCGATATATACTACTGATAGGAGTATTAGAGTAGTCAGCACTGCTCCTCTTGTCCCGGTGACAAAGCAGCGAGCAGCGCAAGAATGTGGCCTTGTTGTTTAATGGCCGATCACATATTATATACGCACATATCTACATAAATAAATGGATGAATTGGGGAGATGGGGTCTTTCTTTTGTGCCTTTTCGGCCTCGCGCTTTATAAATAAATTGTTATGGAGCGTGGCAGCGATGGATGGATGGATGGATGGATGGATGGATGTACGAGCACAGATATATACGCCCACAAGCATAGGTCAGTCATGATTGGGGCGGTGAACCGATTCGACGCCCAAAAGCGGAATCGCTTGCTCGCTCCGGTGCAGTGTAGGAGTACGTGTATGTATGCGTAGGAGAAGAACAGGAACCAAGCGGCTCCGTCCAGCATCAGGTAAACGTGGGGCCCGCCTGAAATAATTAAGAAATTTGCGCCCGTCCCTCTCCCCCCCTTGTCCATGGGTAGGTGACTTTCCCCTCTGCCTCCCCCGCTCTCTCTCTCTGCCACTTCTGCTCTCCATTGCAGGAATTAATTCCCGCGATTGACTTTGAATGTCTCCAGATTGATTGACGCTACATTCTCCATCCTCACGAGCTCATCTCATTTCACTCACTCACTCACTCCCATGGCGAGCCGGGGGCGGCTGTAGCTGCTAGTACAGCACTACTCCCTTTTTTTCGGTTTATAGGCCTTATCTTAAAATTTTAATTTTTTCATTTTATAAGTCTTAATTTGGTTGTTTTCCATCACATGTTTAGATTTCAAGATGCATTAAATCATTGCATGCAAATACTAAGAGAAAATTGACTAATGCATGTAATTTATGCATGCATGCATTGCAATTAATGCATTGGTAACCATACTTTTTTGAGGAAAACAAGAGCATTAATTGAATGCTTTTGCAAACTACAAAAAGTATTCCACCACTTACCATCTACCTTGGTTGATGAGAATTTTGAATTGAGCCTTATAAACCGAAAAGAAGGGAGTAGCCAGCTAGCTAGGCCGCCGGCGAGGGAGGTCGGCCGGTCATTCCTCCCACTCAGCCGCCGCCAGGGGAGGGGCAGCAGAGCCGCATTTCTTTTCCAATTTTCTATTGGAACGGGACGGAACGGAACGGAACCGAAGCAACAAGGCATATCATTTCCTCTTTGTATCGTATCGTCTTGTCCAGTGTGTATGGAACCGGTTCGAAACCCAAGCCGCGCCCTCCCACCCCTTTTCCTTGTGCTACATTGCGCACGGTCGGTCGCCCGGCGCTAGTGGGATGGAACTCTTGCCACTGCCATGTGGGCGGCACACCTGCATGCCTACGTCGCCACAGTGCGCGCCATGGTACATTTGTCCATGGGGACGACGCAAATCCCAGTCCCGCTCTCGGTCTCGGTCTCGGTCCCTTCCCTTCTCCGCCCCGGTGGCAGTGGCACCCTTGCTACCTGCTACGACGGACCCCTGTACCTAGCACCCACTGTAGCAGTGGCAGCTACCCACCCCCGCCTCGCCACTCACTCACTCACTCACCCATGGTACTGGCACTCGTACTATACTTACCACCGCTACTACTACGACCGGTATGGTTGCGCCTGCCCGCCTGCCAAGAGCCCAAGACCCCTCCCTATACCTCCACGACCCCCATTTACTACCCTCCCTTGAATAGGTGCAATGTAGATACACATAGATTCATCCATCGATAGGCCGGGGTGGGCTGGTGTGTGTGTGTGCGTGTACTACAACAACGTCCTAGCCTTGCCCAATGCCCACTCATGGTGCTGGATCTTTATGCGTGTGTGTGTGTGTGTGTGAGGCCACCGGGAAGAAAGCAAGGAAGGATCTATCACCAGTTCGCTCGCTCCCCCTTATTCCAGCAGCCGAGCCGGACCAACCGTGGACCATCGCGCCCAGATGCTACTCTGCCCACCACTGTAGAGGCCACGCACGTCCACCACCATGCCTTGCCTTCCGTGATAAACTCGCTCATAATAGCCTGCCCTCTCCGGTTCTCCGCGGCCCCGGTCAATGTCTTTCCTCTTCCTCTTCCTCGTCGCGGCTTGAGCTTTCGGGTGAACTGGCCTCCGCCCCCTATCAACCGGGGCCGATCCCAAACCATGTAAAATGCCGGACGATAAGGTTTTTCCCTCCATTCTCTAAATAGATGGAGTAAATTTTGTGCGTATGCAAGAGGTGGTACAATGGGAGGGGGTGATGGGCGTGGGCGGAGGGTTTTTCACCGCAGAGGGGAGGGGTTAAAGTCGTCCTTGGGCCTGGCTCCTTGGCCCTTTGCACTCGAGTCAACAGGGCATGGGCATCTGAGGCCGCGCAGCAGAGTGTGCTCCTTGCAGCAGCACGCATGCATGCATGACTCACATTGTGGCTTGTTCCCCCGCACCTATGCGTGTGCATGTTTTCATCTTTCCAATGAAAGCCACTGTTGTCCTCCCTCGTCGGTTCCCGGCCTCTCAACTGTCAATGTCGTCCTCTTAGGCCACCCAAAGCCAGCGTTTGGTTCGAAAATAAAGAGAGGGAGGCACCAGCAAAGGACGTGTGTGTGTGCGCGCGCGCGCGTCTAGTGCGGTACGTATACGTGAGAACATATCCGCTGTTTCCTTGTTGTCCTGATGTAATGTGCTCTCCGTGCTGATTACCGACACAAAACACGGAACCTCACAGTTATGAAAAACATTGACTCATATTTTTCTTCAAAACCTCGATATGTATACATCTACTTCACTGTGGAATTTACTACTATCCAACTTCTATTCATCATTGAAATAGACTTTCGCCTCGTTTTATATATAAAGCAACAACCGATGACAACCCACGGCCGAACGATACAATGTGATGAGGTTGCCCTCTTACAAAGCCGATCGCATAATAAACCGATCGCGTACAACGCACGCGACTACGCTACCTACAAAGAACAGAGGAATATCTAAACACACCGCCACGCTACAACCTGAACCACCTAAGCTCCACGACGGACAAAGGTCTTCATCCGGAGCCCTGTCACAGAGAGAAGAACCACGTCGACATCTTCAAGAAGAGTGCGGCACCCGTGGTTGTCGCCCTCATCGGCACCAAGGCACGAGCTTTCGCTCGGCAACTCAGCCGTGTCACCACGAGGCCGCCAGGAGGAGCACGACGATGCCAGATCCCTAGATCCGGATTAGGGCTCCACCCTTCCGGAAAAGAGGGCACACCCGGGCAACCCGCAGCAACACCTCCCGTTGCCCGCATAATCTGAGAGGAGAACCACCACCACCACAATGATGCCCGCTGAAGAGCAACCCATTGGATCGCCATCCGGGGCCGCCACCCCGACATCCCTGTCGCGAGACACCGTACACCGCACACATCACAAAGCACTCAGCCACAATAGAAAGAGTGACGACATTCCATCTACTCCTAGCCCGGCATCAGTCTCCGAGTTTGGGGTAGGCGCCTCCACCGCAGGAGGCACCCACACTTGCATCCCCAGCTAATACCCGGTGGACTGGGTTGGAGGGGGAAGGACATGAGCTTAGCCCGGCCGTGCCCCCTGGAGGCGGCGAGGGAGGGTCAGGAGGGAGGAGGAGGACCGGCGCTCGAGATCTAGGGATCCCTCCCCACCGCCACACGGGCGCAACGAGGGAGGGGAAAGAGGGGGAAAGAATAGGATACTATCCAACTTCTATTCATAGCTCGAGAGTAGCGCACAATTCAAATTTACAATGAGTAGTACATGTTTCACACTATTTTATTTTCAAAAAGGAGATTCAAACACCCGGCCTCTGCATCAATACGATGCACGCAACAATTGATAGTTTTAGTAGTAGTTTGATTTTAGCAGTGTGTTTTTTTCTTCAAGCCATAGATTGGGCTTTGAATTGAAATTTGATCAATTCTTTTTTTTGGCGGGAAGAAATTAGATCAATTCAATCTATATCCTTGGCAACTTGGTGTATCCATTTCACAAATTAGCTATATCAAACTAATCACCCTTTGTATCGTAATTCTAACAGAAAAAAATCAGTTTGTTTTCTACTCCCTCCATTTCCTGAATATAAGCCATTTTAGAGATTTCAATGATGACTACACACGGAGCAAAATGAGTGAATCTACACTCTAGAATATGTCTATACACATTCGAGTGTAGCCCGTATTAAAATTTCTAAAAAGACTTATATTTAGAAACGGAGGGAGCACGTCTTAAATGTGATTTCTTGCTACTAGCTGCAAACATGGGCACAACCCAAAATAACACAATACAAAACAGCAACCGGAAAGTGAAGTGGAGACCTTGGTACTCCCTCCGTCCGGGTGTATAAGTCATTCGCGTAGTTCTAGGTCATCGATTTGAGGAATTAAATATGTGTTATATGTCATGAAAAGTATACCACTAGATTTCCGCACGGATGTAGTTTCTAAATATATATTTTTTGTCACATATAATACATATTTAGATAGTTAAATTATCGACCTAGAACTACGCGAATGACTTATACACCGGGACGGAGGTAGTACATGCCGGGAACAGTTCTTTGAGGTTTGATCCACACCCAATAAATACGAAGATAAGCAGCATGGACATGAACAACAGTACGCGGACGAAGCCTTAATCTCGTGCTCACAGCGTGTGTCATTTTCCCCTCGGTGGCGGACTGTGGCGGCTTAAATCCCGCGCGTAGGTACGTACCGCGTACTTGCGCGTGGCCGGGCGAGGCCGACGGGGCCGGGGGCAGTTCCATTAGTGTAAAAAGCCTGCGTCGTACAGGCTGTTCAATGGCCGGTGGTAACAGAGGGATACCACCCCCACCGTCGGTAGAAGGAGAAGCACACATGGCCCTTGTCCCGTATGGCCAGGCTCTTTTTCCTGGCCGCACATGCCTGCCGCGGCCTAAGTTTTGCAGACGCAGTGAGAGAGAGAGGGAGAGATCAGCCGTCGCATTCTCGCTCTCGCTCTGGCTGTAGCGGTGCTAGTAATTTGCAGGCCGTGGCAGCGAGGGAGGCCGGCCGGCCGTGCGTGGCGCCGGAGCGGCGTACGCGCAGCACACCGGACCGGCGCTAGTGCGGTGCCAGCGGGCGCAGTTAATTAGCCCCAGCCCGCCCCTTGATTACTGACCGCCAGTGTGCTCGCGCGTGGCGCGGTTCCGGCGTGTGCATGCACGCTCGCGTTGCACTGCATGCATGTACCGCCCGCAGCAGCTGCTGGCCAGCCAGCCTTGTAGACTAGTAGTGCACGCTCTTCACTCGCCCAGCTGTGGCACAACCTGGTGGTGGTAAGTAACTGGTAACCGACGTGTAGTGTAGTGAGTACCGTAGATAATAACTTGGTTGGATCCATGGTCTTTGCTGGATCCGTTCATTTCTTTATTTACTTACTTACTGGTCGTACTGACTAGCTAACAAACGCTGGTATGGCATGGTAATGAGTGGGAGACATGGCACGGGGAAAGCACGGTGACAAGTGGTGGTATACGGGGACGCGCTTTATTTGCTGCAAGCGAATGAGATAAACAAGAATAGAATAAAACTAGTAGTAGGAGGAGAAAAAGCGGAGGTGTAAAGCCAGCGATGGAGGGTAAAAGGCAAGACAAGACAGCAGAGGGAGCAGTTTAATCCGCCCTTTTATTATTTGCTTGCCCGCCAGCCCCTCCTCCTCGACTGACTCCGGTATCCGTACGTACTTGAATTGTGGTCGTCGTCGTCCCTGCCGCGCCATGACTTGCACCATCACACTCACAGCACACCACTGCTGTCGCCGTATTTATAAAAGGAGCCGCGCTGTGGCCGGCCGTACCACTGTACGCGCGGGCTATAGTATTTTTGTACATGTGGTGCGTAGCACTTGGGGGAGGCATACGATGATGCGATGCGAGGCGACGGGTGGAATCGGGGCGGGGGGCCTACGGGCGCACGCCTTTTCTCCGTCTTGGAGCGGCTGTCTGTCCACGTACAGCGTCGGGGTATTCTTCGCCTTTGGGTCTTGTCACTCCCTCGCTCGCTCGCTCACTCGAATTTGACGCATGGACAGCGACGATGCGCGGATGGACGTGGTGTCTCCAAGTACTGCTAGCACCCACGACGACGACGTGGATAAAGAGGCGGCAGCAGCAGTGGCAATGGCCAAAGGTGAAAAGGGACGACACTTGGCCTCGCCTGTTTAGGAGGCCTGTGGCCTGTGGAGGAGCTGGAGCTGGAGCATTGGCGCTGGCGATGGTGGTACTTGTTGCAGGTAGCACGTAGCTAGGTTGGAGCCTCCGCAAAATTCAAAACCATATTTATTAAGATGCGCGCAGGGCAGGGCGTGGTTATGGCCGTTTAGGGAGATCCAGAGGGGCAACGCTAGCTGTGTCATTTCACTATTATTACGTGTGTTATTAGGGCTGCAGAGCAGGGTTGAGGAGTGTGCACTTTCTAGCTAGGAGATGGATGGATGGATGGACGCACACATGGGGGCCATTATACTCGGTTTCCAGGACTTGGAACCCACTTGGGCGCTCTGCTTGTGGGGATTGTTTCACATCGTCCACAACAAACACAGCTAGAGGTAGTAGGAGTGCTTCCTCCATCTGTTTTTTTTTGTTATAATATACTCCCTCAATTCCTAATTATTTGTCTTTTTAGAGATTTCAACAAATGACTACATACAAAGCAAAATGAGTGAATCTACACTTTAAAATATGTTTTCATACATCCATATGTCGTAACCATTTAAAATGTCTAGAAAGACAAATATTTGGAAACGGAGCGAGTAATAAGTATAGCAGTTCAATAGGACGACTGATGTCTTTCTGATTCCTGGGATTAGGAAAACACGAACAGGAAAAACAAGAATATTACTCCTACCTCGTGAATAAAAACACACAAGAATATCGAAACAAAACACTATTGAAACTAGAATAGCGAAACCACACATTATCGAAACTAATCACTGTCAAAACTACACACTACAAAACTAGAACATCGAAACTACACACTACTAAAACTACCAAAACTACACCAAGCAAACTAAGCCATATTCAAATTAAGCACACAAAGCAATATTCACACTCAGCTAAGTACTACACCAAATATATTCGAAGTAACTACAATTAGCAAAAAAAAACTAGAACAAAAAAAGAGAATAGAAAACGAAGGCAAACGGCAGCGGGGCACCCCATGCGCCCACACCATAGTTTTTTTATTTAGTTTTAAATTCATGGTTTATTTAGGTTACTTTTTAATTTATCTTTTATTTAGGTTATTTTTATTTTATGTTATATTTAGGTTTTTAAATTTATGTTCTATTTAGGTTGTTTTTAATTTAGGTTAATTTTTAATTCATGTTTTATTTAGGTTAACTTTTAATTTATGTTTTTAGGTTATTTTTATTTAGGTTATATTTAGTAATAAAAATCACTATTCAGGTTACATTTATTACAGACATGGTTTTATAAACTTAATATCAACGCTACTGATCCAGGTACACACTAAAATAGTTCAAGGCTGAGGAGAACATCATCACTAGTCTGGATACATATTACCAAGAAAACATAATCTTGAAGGCTAAAGAATAACTACTAATTGTCACTCGATCTAACAAATTGTCTAGACTAAGAACATCATCACTATAATGACTCACACAAGAAGAAATGTCGCTATCAATCCAGCTAGAAATACAATCCCAATCATAAGACCAGCGAGGAGTGCATATCAAAACTTTGAATTTCCTTATCTGGTCTCGCATCTCGTTGTTTTGAACTTGCATCCATCATTTTTTACGTACATCTCATCTAGTTGTTGTCTTAGTGGTCCATGGCAGTACTCCTTTTCTTTTGCGAGAAAAACTTCCAATCTATTCATCAAGATCTGTAAACCACCTAGCGACGACTATAATCACTGAAGCGAGCCGGAGGCACGCCGCTGTCATCGTTTCTCCCTCGCCGGAGCCGGGCAAACAACGTTGTTGTAGACAGTCGTAAAGTCGTCGTGCTAAGGCCCCATAGAACCAATGCACCAGAACAGCAACCGCCGTAGATGAAGAGTGTAGATCAAAAGGATCCAACCTAAAGACAGACGAACGAAGACAAACGAGGAACAGATCCGAGCAAATCCACCAAAGATAGATCCGCCGGAGGCACGCCTCCACACGCCCACCGATGATGCTAGACGCATCACCGGAATGGGGGCTAGCTAGACGGGGAGACTTTTATTCCATCTTCAGGAAGCCGCCGCCCTCTCGCCTTCCCGAGCAGGACACAAACCCTAACAAAGCTTGAAAAAAGATCTAAAAACGGAGCCCTCCCACCGACAAGGGCGGAGATCCACTCCGTCTCCATGGCCCTAAGGTCACCGAAGACGGGACGGACCGACACCGACGCCGGCGGGAGGTAGAGAACCCTAGCTTTTACTCGAGCAATTCGTTTACATATTTTTCATGAGATTGACACGTACCCCAGGGACGAATCCAAGGGGGGACGAGAGGGGGGGGGAGACCCCCCTAACGACCACGTTTTCCCTTGATAGCGATTAGGCAGATCCCAATTAGGCACGCATTTTGACTCAACTAGATGATGCCCCGCACGTTGTTGCGGGAATATTTTGCAATATGTCAATGAGGTTTTTGGTTATACGAAAGCTCAATATTTCAAATAGTAGCTTTTGAAAGTATATAAGAATTAAATGCAAATAGCATAATAGAATGAAATTTCACATGCATGCATGGTTGCATGTTGAAGTGGATTTTTAATATGCATAGTTGCATGTTGAGGTGGACCTCTTCCTACGCATGTTGAATGATGATGTGGCATGCTTGCATGTTGAGAGAAATATGTTAGTGGGGGCTAGCTATTTAGATATAGAAGATTCGCCCCCCTGTGTCACGCATCATGAAGCTCCTCAGGACTCCTCCCCAGGCCCCAGCCCATGTACAATAGTTACAGATAAACCTAGCGAAGGAAAAAAGCCCAACATCAAACGCGAAGCCCAGCAAGCAGCAGAAGCGCACGCAACCCCTTTGTTTTCCCGGCAGTTCGATCGACATATTTGACCGCAGATCGTGGCTTCGTGCGACCTTCCTACCCATCGTTCGCTAGAGTCTCCGCCTACCGCCGCCAGGATGAATTTTCTCTAGCCTTCAAGCAAAAGATCAGAAGGGAACTGATCAAGGTCTAGCATAGGTGCATAGGTGCAGGTTAACCCTAACTCCTTGCTTGTCTCTTGATTTTTATTTTGTTAAAATCTGCGCTGCTGTGCCATTAAAAAATCTACAAACATTAAAAGTTAATTAGGAAATGCTTGATTGTCTAGTTCTATTTTTGTAGATAAGAAGAGGAAGAGAACAATGAGAAAAGGTTGTCTATGGGCATTTAACGTCCAACCATTAAAGCTTCAATCCCCGATCGATCATGTCATCGTCAGCCAGCATAAAGAGGATCAGGGAAGGCACCATCCACCAAGAGAAACCATGGATCTGACGACATACCACATCCAATAATATGCCTATATTGTAAGTTCACTCTGACAATTAGCCTCAGTTTTTTGTTGTCTATATGAATGATTGATTGACTCAAAAACTAGATTAGGAATCAACTTGTTCTTGTACCATGCACTAAAATTTTCTATATATCAAATTCGAAAACTATTTTTTTTGTAAAAAATCAATAATTTGGTAGTATTTTTTAGTGTTTACATCAGTGAAAGCTTGATTTCAGACCTATGCTTTTGCATACTTTAAACCATTTTTCCACTCGACCAGTGCTCATTAGTCCGTAAGAGAGCGTAAGTGTGGAACTCGCCCCCCCCCCCTCTCTAATACAAAATTCCTGGCTCCGTCCCTGCATACCCATGTGTCGCAAGGGACTTCTTTCTGCACGTGTACATATGTAATGTCGCGAGTAGCAGGGGCTCATGCCGATTCTACAAGATCCGATGGGTCCATTACCGGCCACATAGCTAGAAGAGGAATAAAAAAACTAAGAAGCTAGCTAGGGAGAAGTGAAAGGAGACAAGAAGATTAGTGGAGAAAGATGTGTAGTTATAGGAGGAATAAGAGATTGGCTGCCAACACAATTATAGGCGCGCTATATACTAGTGGCGTGTAGAGAATGCACAAGTAACTGGGACGTGCCAGGTTGATGCCACGTCAGCACTAGTGAGTACCAGTGTGCTACTTGTAAACTGCGTTGGTATTTTCCCAAAGAGAGGAGGGTGAACCAGTACAGTAGAAGTAAGTATTTCTCCCAGCGAGAACCAAGGTTATCGGACCAATAGGAGAACCAAGCAAATTCCCGCCTTCAATACCTACACACACAAAAGCAAATACTTGCAACCAACGTGGATAGGAGGGTTGTCAATCCCCTTGAACTTGTTACTTGCAAGGATCAATTCTGATAAAAGTAAAATAAAAATAGTAAAATTGCAGCAAAACATTTTTTTGGTTTCAGCAATATGATAAAAGTAGACCCGGGGGCCAGAGTTTCCACTAGAGGCTTTTCTCTCGAACACATAGCATACGATGGGTAAATAAATTACTGTTGGAAAATTAATAGAAAAGCGCATAGTTATGACATATTCATGGCAATGATCATGTATATAGGCATCACGTCCGTGACAAGTAGATCGACTCCTGCCTGCATCTACTACTATTACTCCACCAATCGACCGCTATCCTGTATGCTGATACGTCTCCAACGTATCTATAATTTTTGCTTGTTCCATGCTGTTATATTATCAATCTTGGATGTTTCATATTCACTTTATAGCAACTTTATATCATTTTTTGGGACTAACCAATTAACATAGTGCCCAGTGCCAGTTGCTGTTTTTTTGTTTATTTTTTTGTTCGCAGAATATCCCTATCAAACGGAGTCCAAACGCGGCGAAATTTTTTGGAGATTTTTTTGGACCAGAAGACAAGTTGGGAGCCAAGGAAATGGATGAAGGAAGGCCCATGGGGACCACAACCCACCAGGGCGTGCCAGGAGGCCTAGCCGCGCCCTAATGGGTTGTGGGGCCCACATAGCTCCGTTGCACCGCCTCTCAGCTCTATATATTCCCAAATATTCCAAAAACCCTAGGGCAGTCGACGAAACACAATTCCAGCCGCTACAAGTTCCAGAACCACGAGATCCAATCTAGAGCCCCGTGTCGGCACTCCGCCGGAGGGGAACACGACCACGGAGGGGTTCATCATCCTCATTGGTGCCTCTCCGATGACGCGTGAGGACCATAGACCTACGGGTCTGTAGGCAGTAGCTAGATGGCTTCTTCTCTGTTTTTTTATTCTCAATACAATGGTCTTTTGGAGATCTATTTGATCTAATGACTTTTTGTGGTTTATTTGTTGGGATCCGATGAAGTTCGAGTTTATGATCATATTTTTATCCATGAATATTATTTGAGTCTTCTTTGATCTCTTATATGCATGATTATTTATAGCCTCGTACTTCTTCTCTGAATCTTTGGTTTAGTTAGGCCAACTAGATTGATTTTTCTTGCAATGGGTAGAGGTGCTTTGTGATGGGTTTGATCTTGCAGTGTTCTTTCCCAGTGACAGAAGAGGCAGCAAGACACACATGTATCGTTGCTATTAAGGATAACAAGATGGGGTCTATTCCTACATGAATAGATCTTGTCTACATCATGTCATTGTTCTTATCGCATTACTCCATTTCCCCATGAATTTAATACACTAGATGCATGTTGGATAGCGGTTGATATGTGGAGTAATAGTAGTAGATGCAGGCATGAGTCGGTCTACTAATCTTGGACGTGATGCCTATATATTGATCATTGCCTTCGATATTGTCATAATTATTGGTTCTTCTATTAATTGCCCAACAGCAATTTGTTTACCCACCGTGTCGTGGTTTTGTCACGGCAGATTTCCTAGAGGAAGGACTTAGTTGTGGAGCCATCGCGACGGGTTAGCTTGAAGGGGTTAAAGTGGACACAAGGGCGCAAGAGAGTTTATACTAGTTCGGCCCCTTCAATGAAGGTAAAAGCCTACATCTAGTTGTGATGGAATTGATGGGTGTTTCGATGACTAGGGAGCAAACAAGCTTCACCTATGTCTCGAGTTGTTGTCTGTTGTCCTTGAACCGCCGCCGGGTCGTCCCCTTATATACATGGGTGACGCCCGTCGGTTTACAGAGTCCCAACACTGGCTCATAGATGTGTCCGGTTTGGTCTCTACTTATTCCTAACTTACAATACAAGTTACATATTCACGCCGGTTTACGGCTACAGGCTCTCAACCGATTATGGGTCTTGAGCCCTCATCTATCTTCATGGGCTTTAACATACTTAACTGCTGATGAAGTTAACCCGGCCCAGATAGGCCGGTTTACGCCCAGTAGTAATATCCCCAACATTAGGCCCCAGATTGATTTGAACAGGTTCATGTCAATCCTTAGCAAAAATTTCAGCTTCAACATCTTCTTGTAGTTTGGTGAACCTCCATGATGTCATCTTCTCTGATTGCTGTAAACCGACTTGACGTCATCTGTCATCAAGAAACTATCCATGATACCTTCTTGTTTAATAGATCTGCGATAATCGAGGCGATAACTCTGTTTCCAAACTTGTGGCCCCTTGATTTTCGCGCCTGACCCATGTCCTTGCTTTATAAATAGGACCGAAGGGTCATTTCTTTTTCCCCTTCGTGCCCTTCTGCTTCTTCTTCCTTGCGTCGCCCAGCTTCAGAACTCCGCCGCCGCCGTCGACCTCTGCACCAGCTTTGGCCGCTGCATCAACCTGAGCGTACCAGAGCACCGCGGCGACCTTCCGCTCCTTCCTCAGCTCCGGTAAGTCTTCTATCCTTTTCATCATAGATCTGTTCTAGGGTTTCCATGTTTTCTAGCGTTCGTCGCTTGTTTCTTGTTCATATGATAGATCCTTAGACGAGTCTGTGAATCTTCGCTCTGTGTAGCAGTAGTTTTTATCCCCCGTCTTCACTTTCGCATATTAAGGCCATAGATCTTATCCGTACCTTTGCTTACTGATTCGGCACTGCTCCTTTTGGGCCTTGAATATTTATCTCCTTTATAAACATGTTCCAGATCCAAAGCTGTAGTATAATCTTGTGAAATCTGTTTTTGCGTGCTTACTCATCTGCAGTCTTGACTGTTCAATGCTTAGATCAGGCGGTTTAACTTTGTAGAAAATTTTGACAAACCGGTATATACCATTAGTCCCCTTGTTGAACCGCCAGATGTTGGTTGCTTCATGAGACTCTGGTTCAGATAGTTCTGTCTCCGGTTTAACAGTGCCCATACCAACGTACCTTGATCAAATGCATTTTTGAACCGGGATCTTCTACCTTGTAGATTCCATCATGGCCAAGCAAGTGTATTAGTGCAATTGGGTCCCTTCGCGCGTCACAGAGGATCAACTGGACAATTTAGTCCTGATTGGCGCCTTGGGCAGCAAAGATACCATCCATTGGAGGGCTCCTGGCAAAGAATGCCCCCCACACCTCGAGAAGGAGAGGTTGTTGTTTTCATAGATCACCTAGCCCGGGGCTTTAAACCGCCGGTTCTAAATTTTACCGGGATGTTTTAGCTGATTTCCAACTCCATTCGCAAGACACTGGCCCCAACTCTGTTACAAATATGTGCCACTTCCAAGTGCTCTGTGAGGTGTTCTTTCAAGAGGAGTCCACAGTGGAATTATTCAGAGATCTTTTCCATCTAAACCGCCGTACTGAGTTTACTGATGGCTCCAATACGGAGTTGGGTGGCATGGCGATTCAAAAAAGGAAAGAGGTCACATACCCTCACGCCAAGCTACACAGTCACCCCAAGGAGTGGAATCAGACATGGTTCTACTGCAAAGACACCTCCCCTGCTGGTGAGAATCCCTTGCCCGGCTTTCGTCCGGAGCGGCTCAGCAATACACACCTTTTTCCTCAAAGATTTACTGCCCAGGAGAGAAGCAAATATGCTCCCCAGCTGTCAAAGCTCAGAGCCTTTATGGCCAACGGTTTGACAGGGGTTGATCTCGCTCACTGCTGGATATCATGGAGCATACTGCCCCTTAGTCAGCGCTCTGGTTTGATGTGCGAGTATACTGGTAGTGTTGATGACCCACTGCGACACTCCAAACTCTAGCTCTCTGATGAAGAAATCATAGAGGCCGTGCGTAAAATACTGAATGAACCGGAACATGTCTGCGCTAGAACCGGCCTGCTTCCCTTCTGTGCTACCAACAAACCGCCAGCTGTAAGACTTTGATTTTTCTCTTTGCTGAATCTGTTATTGATATGTCTGGTCATTGTTTTTAATATCAGTGTCTGCATAATCAGGGCGATGATCCATTTTGGAGCAAAAAACTGCGCAGGAGAAACCAGATAAAACAGATAAACCGGAAAGAGCAACCCGGCAAAAGACTAAGGCTGTGAAGAAGACTGCCCACCAGAAAAGAACCACTGCATCTTCTAATCCGGCCCCTGATGATGAGGTGGATAATCCGGACTTTGAGGTAGAGCTTGACTCACTTGGTTTATTTTTCATGCGTCTTATTGATGATGATATTTGTCAGGATGATGTCGAAGCCAGCCACGCGGATGTTGCAGAGGTAATTATTCTCTCTTTCGATTCAGAAACTTTGCCTTCACAAAAAATCCGTCAGGCAAACCGGAAAGTTAAATTTTCTCATCCTCTTGCTTATTTGGATCCTAAACTTCTTATGAAGACTCAACAACACGAAGCTCGCCGCACCACCCGGCACAGCGGCCAGGTAGTTACCTCCGCCGGTTTACCGAATAGTCCGGTTCGAAAATGTCATTCCGAGGTCTCTAATTCGCTTGTCAGTGCTTGTCCTAAAGCGGGCTGCTTTCGTCAACCTCTTAATCCGTCTGACTCCGATTACCAGGTTATTTCCCACTCATCTTCTGGCGAGTCATCGGCCACTCAGCTCCCGCCGCTCAAAACGGTGCTTGGGTAAGCTATATTTATTGTGATGTTTGTAGTACATTGCCTTAGAACACATGCTGTATTTAATTTGGTTATTCTTCTCAGGGCCAAACCTAGGCAAAGCAAGAAGGCCCGCCTAGACAAAGCGGCCGAAGAAGATGTCATTCTTGAAGCGGCTATCTCTGAGGATATTCCCAACAATCCACCGCAGCCAGATGATGATCTTATTGCTGAAGAGAGGCCTGTTGATACCTCAGGCCCGATCCAACAGCCCACGGGTTCCATCCGGATTGAAAGCTCCCCCGGTCCAGCAAAACCTACTGAGAAGCCAACAGCTCCAGTGCAAACCGGCGGTACCAAGGATGATGAGGTTGTCATTACTGGCACTGGCCATACTGAACCAAGCAATCCTGTCGCTTTATCCAAACATTCTGCCAAGGAAGAATTTGCTACTTTTGGCAAAGGCACGTGGAATGCTGATCTGACGGCTTACGCTGCTCTGAACGCCCAAGATATCCATTCCGGCTATCTGAACCGGCTGTATACCAGCCGTGACTACAAAGCCGGTCTGGTTAATATGATGAAAGATAAATATGAGGTAACTTCCATATGCTTCTTCCTTCTTGTATGCTTTTATTCTTGCTGACTCTCCTAGCCCCCAAGGGCCGGTTTGAACTATTCTTTCAAACCGGGACTTAATAATATAAACCTTGATGCTTTGAAATTTGCTGATGTAGCCCCCAAGGGCCGGTTCAACTTAGCGTAGTTAAACCAATACTTTAAGTAATTGAAACTGCCGCATCAGAATACATATGATCAAATAGCCATTAGCCCCCAAGTGCCAAGTTGAATGCTTGCATTGATCTTGGGACTTTGTAAACAATTGAAAGATGAAGATCGAATACGCATTAGCCCCCAAGTGCTAAGCGCATAACTTGTTATGTGGTTGGTACTTGAATCCTTCTACAGATTTGTTGAAACATATATCTGTATGCCTGCAGGCGGAGCTGAAGGCGAAAGAAAACCAAGTCATCGATCTGCAAGAAAACCTGAAAACCCAATAGGCTGAAACCTCCAAAGCAAAAGAGGAATTGGCCAGTGCCTTAAGCACCATGGAACAACTTAAGGAGAACTTCAAGAAGAAACGGGCGGATTGGGCCACTGAAAAGTCCGCTTTGATCAAATGAGCAGAGGATGCCGAGGCTGCACTAAAACCAGTGACGGATGAACTGACTAGCATAAAGCGGCACGTTCATGCCATGACCACTGCTATCTTTGGTAAGCCAGCTTGCCTTCTGAATTGGTTCTGCCTTCTTACAGAGTCGCCGGTTTATTAACCCTTTATGGTATTTCAGGGACACGCATTGGTCACTTGGGGTCAGATGTGCGGAAGAAATTGAAAGCCGCCTATACCTTGGTTGAAAAATTGTATACTGGTGCCCAGCGGATCATCTGTACCGCGTCTCATAACAAACCGGCGCCCAGTTTGATTCAAGATACTCTGATGAAACTGTCAGTGCTTCCTGCCCGGGTTGAAGAGCTGAAGAAATCTGCTACTTGAACCGGTGCAATCAATGCTTTAATCCGGGCAAAAGCCTGGGTGCCGGATTTTGATCCTATTGAAGTGGCTCAGGGTTATTCCAGCTTGAAGGAAGACGGGTCAGAATTTGGTGAAGCGGATTTGCGAGCCATAAACCGGGAGGTACGTCCGCTAGCTTGTCAACTGGCTGAGGAAGCAGATTTGTCTCATTATCAAGCCCAATATGACAGCCAGAACAAGCGAATAGCTGCACCAATCCATGAATCGGAAAACCTGATCCCTCCAATCCATAAGCATACTTACGATCCCGATATTGACCCGTCTTCGCTAATCCATGACGAAGCTATTTTTCAAGCATTAATGGGAATCGACTGGACAACTGTGGATTTCCAGCCACTGGGTAGAGAAACGGAAGTTGAAGCGGTGTAGGATGACCCACAACCATCAGGCCAGGCTGGTGGCCAAGCTTAAACCGGAAGCCTGTTTTAAAACTGTCTCTCCTTTGTGAAAAACAATTATGTTATTATGGGCACCATGTTGCTTTGTAATAGGCTAGCTGATACCTTTGATGTTGATATGCCTTCGTGCATAACTTGTTCTTCTTGTGGTAATGAACTTTCCAAAATACTTTCTGAAATAAGAAATTCGTTAATTGCCACCGTGGTTGTACCGTCAGGCAGAATATGATGTCTGTATATATAAAGTCAAAACATCCAAAACAAAATTTTAAGTATATGATCAAAAAAATTTGAGATACATAATACCTGCCACCGTTGAGTGTGAAGTTGGCCTGGCCAACCTTGAAGCGGAGTTTTGCAAACCCACACTGTTGGAGGAAATAACAACTCATGTATATGTGTATGACGCTGGTTACCATGTAAACCGTCCCGGGTTATAATAAACACCGTGTTACTCCATAAGAGGATGTTAACAACAAGGATCAAACCAGACAAATAGTCTCCAGATTGACGTGAACTGTGTTCCGTCAATTGATTGGTTAAAACATTTTGTCGGTTTAAAGAACACAATAAAAAGCAAAAAAAAACCCTTCAAAGAAAAGTATGAAGCAAAAGCAACGACAAAAACGTTTGCCAAAAAGATTTATTTAAGCTGATCAAATGGCGTAACCATGGCCAAACACGACCAAGCTCCCGTTAGGTGTAACTATGGTTCTAGTTAGCCAGGTCCCCAAGTGATTCTTGTGGCATTTATGCCGACCAAATGGCGTGGTCATGGTTCGGGTTCGACCAAGCCCCCAAGTGATTCTGTGGCCTTAGGCCTATCAAGAGGCATGACTGGTTCAGACATGACCAAGTCCCCAAGTGATCTGGTGGCTTTCGCCTATCAAGAGGCATGGTATTGGTTAGGACACGACCAATCCTCCAAGTGATATAACACGATGCTTTTAGCAAAGCGAACTCAAGGGGTAAACCGGAGGCCGCTTTAGAGCAACTCCATGTAACCTCACATGATGTAAAAGAACAGATACCCCGCTCTAGCTGAGGTTCCGATTTATTTAATCATAATACATTGTCGTAATATGTACATAAGTATAGCCAATGGCTCAGGTATAGTAAGGCCGAAGATGAGCTATATTCCATGGCCTGTTAGTCTCCTCCTCTGATGTACGTGAGTCCTTATGCTCTCGAATATCGATCAGATAGTACGACCCATTGTGCAGATTCTTGCTGACCACGAAAGGCCCCTCCCAAGGTGGGGATAGCTTATGCATATCAGTCTGATCTTGGATGAGCCGAAGCACCAAATCTCCTTCCTGAAAAGTTCTGGTTCTGACCCGGCGACTGTGATAACGATGAAGATCCTGCTGGTAAATCGCCGATCGGGTGGCTGCGATGTCACGCTCTTCATCCAACCGGTCCAAAGCATCTTGCTGTGCTGTCTCGTTGTCCGCTTCAATATAAGCCGTGACACGAGGTGAATCATGACGGATATCACCGGGGAGAACCGCCTCCGCTCCATAAACCATGAAGAACGGCGTGTATCCTGTTGATCTATTGGGTGTTGTATTGATGCTCCATAACACAGATTGTAATTCTTCTACCCAACAACCCGGCGTTCTCTGCAAAGGAACCATGAGCCGGGGGCTTGATGCCTCTCAAGATCTCTTGATTAGCTCTTTCTGCTTGACCGTTGGACTGTGGATGTGCCACTGATGAAACGTCGAGCCGGATGTGCTCCCGTTCGCAGAACTCCTTCATAGCACCTTTGGACAAATTGGTACCATTATGTGTGATAATACTATGCGGAAAGCCAAACCGGAAAATCACCTTTTTAATGAACTGAACCGCCGTGGCCGCATCACACTTGCTAACAGGTTCCGCCTCCACCCACTTTGTAAACTTGTCAACCGCCACCAGAAGGTGGGTCTTCTTATCTTTGGACCTTTTGAAAGGCCCAACCATATCCAGCCACCAAGTCGCAAACGGCCAAGTAATTGGAATCATTCTCAATTCTTGAGCCGGTACATGAGCATGTCTCGAAAACCTTTGGCAACCATCACATCGTCTGACCAGATCCTCCGCATCAGCATGAGCAGTTAACCAATAGAAACCATGGCGAAACGCTTTAGCCACCAGAGACTTTGAACCGGCGTGGTGACCACAATCTCCTTCGTGGATCTCACGCAAAATTTCACGACCTTCTTCAGGAGGCACGCAATGTTGAAAAGCTCCTGATACACTGCAATGATGCAACTCACCGTTGATAACAGCCATGGACTTGGATCGCCGGATTATCTGCAGGGCCAGAATCTCATCTTCTGGCAACTCGCCCTGGTTCTTGTATGCCAGGTAAGGAAGCGTCCAATCCGGAATAACATGAAGAACTGCCACCAATTGAGCCCCCGGATCAGGAATAGCCAAATCCTCTTCACCAGGGACCTTCACCGACGGGTTGTGCAGCACATCCAAAAAAACATTGGGCGGGACCGGTTTGCACTGAGAGCCCAGCCGGCTTAAAGCGTCCGCCGCTTCATTTTTCCGCCGGTCTACATGGTCCACCTGATAGCCTCTGAAATAACCTGCAACAATATCCACCTCACGACGATATGCTGCCATGAGTGGGTCCTTGGAGTCCCAAGTTCCAGACACTTGCTGAGCCACAAGGTCCGAGTCACCGAAACACTTAACTCGACTTAGATTCATCTCCTTAGCCATTCGAAGACCATGGATCAAGGCTTCATACTCAGCTGCATTGTTAGTACAAGGGAACATTAAACGGAGAACATAACAAAACTTATCACCTCGTGGGGAAGTTAATACGACTCCAGCCCCCGAGCCTTCCAACTGTCTGGATCCGTCAAAATGGATGGTCCAATATGTACAATCCGGCTTTTCTTTAGGTGCTTGCATTTCCGTCCAATCATTGATGAAATCAACAAGTGCTTGAGACTTAACCGCTGTCCGAGGCACATACTTCAAACCGTACAGCCCCAGCTCTATGGCCCACTTTGCAATCCGGCCAGTTGCTTCCTGGTTCTGGATGATATCTCCCAAAGGAGCAGAACTGACTACCGTGATTGAGTGCCCATGGAAATATTGCTTAAGCTTCCGGCTTACCATAAAAACTCCGTACACTAGCTTCTACCAATGCGGATACCTTTGCTTGGACTCAATGAGTACCTCGCTGATATAATAGACCAGACATTGAACCGGATGCTCCTTACCTGCCTCCTTTTGCTCCACCACAATAGCCACGCTGACGGCACGAGCATTAGCAGCAACATATAGCAGTAATGGCTCCTTGTCAATGGGAGCGGCGAGCACAGGCGGACTGGCCAATTGCCGCTTTAAGTCCTCAAATGCTTCATCAGCAGCAGAACTCCAGACGAACTTATCCGTCTTATTCAACATCTGATACAAAGGGATCGCCTTCTCACCAAGGCGGCTGATAAACCGGCTTAACGCAGCAATCCGGCCTGCCAGGCGTTGAACATCATTGATACACTTCGGTTTAGCCAGGGAGGTGATGGCTGTGATCTTCTCCGGATTAGCCTCAATTCCCCTGTTGGACACCAGAAAACCCAATAACTTGCCCGCCGGTACACCAAAGACACACTTGTCCGGATTATGCATCATCTTGTACGTCCTTAGGTTATCAAAGGTTTCCTTCAAATCGTCAACCAGAGTCTCCTTCTCCCTGGATTTAACCACGATATCATCCACATAAGCATGTACATTACGACCAATCTGCTTGTGAAGACAATTTTGTACACACCGTTGATAAGTTGCCTGGGCACTTTTAAGCCCAAAGGGCATAGACACATAGTAGAAGGCTCCAAAGGGAGTTATGAATGCCGTCTTCTCCTGGTCCTTAACTGCCATTTTGATCTGATGATAGCCAGAATATGCATCCAAAAAACTTAAACGCTCACAACCCGCCGTAGCATCAATGATTTGATCAATATGGGGGAGGGCAAAAGGATCTGCTGGACAAGCCTTATTAAGATCTGTGTAATCCACACACATGCGCCAGGTGCCGTTTTTCTTAAGGACTAGCATCGGATTGGCAAGCCACTCGGGGTGAAAAACTTCAACAATAAAGCCAGCTGCTAAGAGCCTGGCTACCTCTTCTCCAATCGCCTTGCGTCTTTCCTCGTTAAACCGGGGGAGGAACTGTTTCACCGGTTTATATTTAGGATCCACATTAAGTGTGTGCTCAGCGAGTTGCCTCAGTACACCTGGCATGTCAGAAGGCTTCCATGCAAAAATGTCCCGATTCTCACGGATGAACTCGATGAGCACGCTTTCCTATTTCGGATCCAAGTTGGCACTGATGCTGAACTGCTTGGACGAATCGCCAGGCACGAAGTCAACAAGCTTAGTTTCTGCTGCCGATTTGAACTTCATGGCCGGATCATGCTCCATAGTTGGCTTCTTCAACGGAGTCATGTCCGCCGGATCAACATTGTCTTTATAGTACTTCAACTCCTCGGTGGCACAAACCGACTCTGCATATGCCGCATCTCCTTCCTCGCATTCCAAAGCGATTTTGCGGCTTCCGTGAACCGTTATTGTCCCCTTGTGACCCGGCATCTTGAGCTGCAAATACACATAACAGGGCCGAGCCATAAACTTGGCGTATGCTGGTCGCCCAAACAGGGCATGATATGGACTTTGGATTTTCACCACTTCAAACGTCAATGTCTCCGACCTGGAATCATGATCATCCCCAAAGGCCACTTCGAGAGCTATCTTACCAACGGGATATGCTGATCTGCCAGGCACTACACCGTGGAATACTGTATTAGACGGTTTGAGATTCTTATCTGTTAGTCCCATACGACGGAAGGTCTCATAGTACAGGATGTTAATGCTGCTTCCTCCATCCATGAGCACCTTGGTGAACTTATAACCTCCCACCTGAGGCGCCACCACCAAAGCCAACTGACCCGGATTATCGACCTGGGGTGGGTGATCCTCTCTGCTCCATATGATTGGCTGTTCGGACCAACGTAGATAACGGGGTGTGGCCGGTTCAACAGAGTTGACTGCCCGTCTCTGCACCTTCCGGTCTCGCTTGTCCAAGCTAGTGGTAAAGACATGGTACTGCCCACTACTCAACTGCTTTGGGTTACTCTGGTAACCTGACTGTTGCTGCTGTTGGTTGTAACCACCTTGGTTGTTCTGACTATTTTGACCATTATGTCCGCCTGGATTACCATTAAATCCTGAACCGGAACTTCCTCCACTGTAACCCGGCCCGGACCCTGAGCCACCGCCAGATCCATGATCATACCGGAAATTATTAGAATTCTTGAACTCTTGCATAATAAAGCAATCCTTCCAAAGGTGGTTTGCTGGCTCCTCCTTCGTCCCATGTCTTGGACAGGGCTGGCTTAGCAGATAGTTCAAGCGGTTTGGGTTAGGGTTAGGTGCTCCACTATGATTTTTTGGCCTACCCTTGTGCCGCTGGCAATTGTACTGTGCGTTGGTATTAGCCACAAAATCCATGTTACCATCCGCTTTACGCTTGCCTCCTCCGCCATTGCCTACCTAGTGATGCTGCTGACCTTTGGAGCTGCTGTTCTTCTTCCCCTTCCCTGTCTTGTCATCATCAGATTCGGGACCCTTGGTACTATCAGAATCAGCATATTTTATCAAAGCGGCCATGAGGGTCCTCATGTTAGTGCAATTACGCTTCATCCGTCCCAATTTCAACTTCAGGGGCCCAAACCGGAAGTTGCCTTCTAGGGTTAATACTGCAGTGTCAGCGTTGATGCGGTCTGAGGAGTGCAACACTTGTGAAACCCGGCGCACCCAATGAGTTGTTGATTCTCCTTCCTCCTGGACGCATGCAGCTAAGTCCACTATCGACATAGGCTGTTTACAGGTATCATTGAAATTGCTGATAAACCAGGCTCGTAATTGGGCCCATGAACTGATAGAATTAGCTGGGAAGCTTTTTAACCAGGTACGGGCCGTTCCTTCAAGCATCATGGTGAAGTATTTCGCACACGCCGTGTCATCCACATCAAGCATCTCCATGGCCATCTCATAGCGCTCTGCCCATGTCTCTGGAGGTTGATCCGCCGTGTAATTTGGTACCTTGCACGAGCCTTTGAAATCCTTGGGCAGGCGCACGTTGCATAAAGCGGGAATAAGGCAAGGCACCCCAAAGCACTAGAAGTAATACCAGGTTCCATTGAGATGGTTGGACGAACCGGCATGAGCTGCCGAGCCTGATGCTGTGTGGCTAACTCGTCCTCCCTGCGCGCTCGGGCCCGGTTTACCACTTCCTGAGCGTCATCAGCACCACCCGTTGGGTTGTTGCCATGGGGTGCTCCATGTCGTTCATTACTCAACACTGCTGGCTCATCCATATGTCTGCTATAGCTCCGGCTTGGACGGGGGGTCGAGTGGATCCGGTCGCGGCTGTACGAGTACGCTTCCTGTTGGGCCAAAGCTGTCCTAAGAAGTTCCTTGACCCGTCGCGTCTCTACTACCTGCGGCGAGTCACCTTCAACTGGAATGGCCTCCAGTCGTGCAACAGCGGCAACAAGATTGTCCATTGGGTTGGAGTAGTGACCCGGAGGTGTTAAAGCATCCTGAGGTATAACGGTGTTTTGACGAGGTGGGTCCATCTGACGGGGCTGAACCGACGCACCGGTCCCAGGGGCTTCTGCCCGGTTCCCCTCCAGCAGATTGCCGGCTCTTGGCCCTGGAGTGTTAAAAAGGTCTCTAGCCTTGAAAACCGGAGGTAAGCGGGATCGGTGCTTCCTCCTCATGACTTCATGTGACGCGCTCTGGTCCAACATAAGCCTGTAGGCCTGTGCGTCTAAAGCGGCCCACTCTGCGGCCATCCTGGTATCCTCAGCTGCTAGATCCGTCTTGGCCTGGATGATTTGTTCCTTTACCTTGGCAATCTCCGTGTTGTGAACGTGCTGATCTGGCGATTAACTTCCGCCATAAGCACAGCCAACGCATCAAATAGTTCTAATAGAACCTGAGCCGGCGGGCGCACAGGGCCTCCTGCCCCGGCAGCCATCACCGCTGCTGAACCGGAGACCGTTGCCGCGGCTGTCAAAGAATGAAATGCTGCTTGTGTTCCGGTCATGAATATTCCAACCCGGTTAGGCAGATCGGAGGGGTCCGGAATACTGTCGCCATCGGAACAGCTCTCAATCCAGCCATCTTGTAGCTGATAAAGAGATTCGGTTTCTCCTGCCGAAGATTCGTCACCGGAACAAACGATAGTCGCCCCGTGAAGCTCCGATCTGTCCTCATGACTTCCTCCATGGATCACTCCCATGAAGGTACGCTTCATGGCCGGTTCAACCCAGGCGGATCGCGCACACTGAGCCATCTCGACGAGATCGGTGTAGATGTCCGGCTCAGGGCCCGGTTCTCCGATCTTGCCAATGAAAATGTGAATGCTACCAAAGGGGACCCGGTACCCGTACTCAATTGAACCGGCCTCAGGGCCCCAGCCTGCGTCGTCGATGTAGAGCTTGCCGCAGCGAC
Organism: Triticum dicoccoides; assembly: GCF_002162155.2. Taxonomy (NCBI): domain Eukaryota; kingdom Viridiplantae; phylum Streptophyta; class Magnoliopsida; order Poales; family Poaceae; genus Triticum; species Triticum dicoccoides. Next base: position 33,597,347 of record NC_041382.1, read on the forward strand.
TCTTAGTCATCCGGCCTACAGCGTAGCCCTCGAGTCCTTCAAAGCGGCCCTCCAAGAACCGGAAACCATCGTGCGATAGCCCCACGGTGGGCGCCAACTGTCGTGGTTTTGTCACGGCAGATGTCCTAGAGAAAGGACTTAGTTGTGGGGCCATTGCGACGGGTTAGCTTGAAGGGGTTAAAGAGGACACAAGGGCGCAAGAGAGTTTATACTAGTTCGGCCCCTTCAATGAAGGTAAAAGCCTACGTCTAGTTGTGATGGAATTGATGGGTGTTTCGATGACTAGGGAGCAAACAAGCTTCGCCTATGTCTCGAGTTGTTGTCTGTTGTCCTTGAACCGCCGCAGGGTCGTCCCCTTATATACATGGGTGACGCCCGTCGGTTTACAGAGTCCCAACACCGGCTCATAGATGTGTCCCGTTTGGTCTCTACTTATTCCTAACTTACAATACAAGTTACATATTCACGCCGGTTTACGGCTACAGGCTCTCAACCAATTATGGGTCTTGAGCCCTCATCTATCTTCATGGGCTTTAACATACTTAACTGCTGATGAAGTTAACCCGACCCAGATAGGCCGGTTTACGCCCAGTAGTAATATCCCCAACACACCGTGTGCTATTTCTCAAGAGAAGTCGCTACTGAAATCTACGGCCCCCGGGTATATCTTTTATCATATTTGCTTTTTGATCTATCTTTTGCAATATTTAGTTTTAGATCTATATTTCCAAAAACACAAAAATAACTTCCTGTAAATTTGTTTATTTCGTGTTTTATCAAGATCTATTTATCCAATCTATCGAAAAACAATTTATCTTTTTACCAAGGAAGGATTGACAACCCTCTTACGCGCCGGGTTGCAAGTATTTGTTCTTTGTGTGAAGGTACCGTTTACGTAGTCTTGCTTGGTCCTCCTACTGGATTGATACCTTGGTTTCATAACTGAGAGAAATACCTACTGTAGTTGTGCTGCATCATCCCTTCCTCTTTGGGGAAATACTGACGCAGTTTCAAGCCGCATAAAAAGGAATTTTTGGCGCCGTTGCCGTGGAAGATCCATTCATTCAAGGTAGTCTCTTGTTCCTATCTCTGGTGCCAGGAGACATCATCAACATCTATCAAGTTCCTAATCACAAATCTCACCTCCTTACAATTTACATTATTTTTCATCTGCCTCTCGTTTTCATCTCCCCCACTTAACAAAACTTTGCCTTTTTATTTGCCTTCTTTTTTGTTCGTCTTTCCCTCGTCAGATCTATATTTTTGCATGCGTGCTTATTTGTGTGGTTACGATGTCTCAAGAAAATACCAAATTGTGTGATTTTTCTAATACCAATAATAACGATTTTATTAGCACTCCAATTGCTCCTCCTGCCACTAGTGCAGAGTCTTGTGATATTAATGCCGCTTTGTTGAATCTTGTGATGAAAGATCAATTTTCCGGTACTCCTAATGAGGATGCCGCGTCCCATCTAAACACATTCGTAGAATTGTGCGGTATGCAAAATAAAAAAGATCTGGACATTGATATTGTGAAGTTGAAATTGTTTCCTTTCTCTTTGCGGGATCATGCAAAATTTTGGTTTTCTTCTTTGCCTCGTAATAGTATCGATTCTTGGGATAAGTGCAAAGACACTTTTATTACTAAGTATTTTCTGCCCGCAAAAATTATTTCCCTTAGAACTCAGATCATGAATTTTAAGCAACTTGAGCATGAACATGTTGCACAATCTTGGGAAAGAATGAAATTGATGTTAAGAAATTGTCCTACTCATGGTTTAAATCTTTGAAAAAATTGACAAAAGTGGGTTTGGAGAGGTCAATACTTTAACTAGTGATGTGCCCAATCTTTTGGATTACAATGATTTTAATTATGATAATTGCTCTTTGATTGATTGTATTTCTTTGTTGCAATCCATGATAAATTCACCCCATGCCTATGAACAAAATAAAGCTTTTACTAGACATATCGTAGATGCTATGATGAAAGCTTTAGAGGAAAAGTTGGAATTAGAGATTTCAATTCCTAGAAAATGACATGATGAATGGGAACCTACTATTAAAGTCAAGATTAAAAATTATGAGTGTTTTTCCTTGTGTGATTTGGGTGCTAGTGTTTCCACAATTCTGAAATCTCTATGTGGTGTGCTTGGACTTACCGACATTGAAGAATGTTCTCTTAATTTGCACTTGGCGGATTCCACTATTGAAAAGCCTATGGGAAGAATTAATGATGTTCTTTTTCTTGGAAATAGGAATTATGTGCCCATAGATTTCCTTGTTCTTGATATTGATTGCAATATGTCTTGTCCCGTTATACTTGGTAGACCGTTTTTACACACTATAGGTGCCGTGATTGATATGAAAGAAGGGAATATTAAATTTCAGTTTCCACTAAGAAAGGGTATGAACACTTCCCTAGAACAAGAATTAGGCCACCATATGAATCAATCATGAGGGCATCCTATGGATCTAAAACTAAAGGAGACAATACTTGAATCTATGCATTATGCCTAGCTAGGGGCATAAAACAATAGTGCTTGTTGGGAGGCAACCCAATGAATAAATTTTATTGTTTTTCCTTTTCCTTTATGTTCTTAAGTGTTTGCACAATTATGCCACTGTTATGATTGTGTTTCTTATGTTTTAATTAGTGTTTGTTCCCACTAAAGCCTTTGGGATTATGTTTGGTGATAGTTGATTTGATCTTGTTGAAAAACAGAAACTTTTGTGCCTAGTAAAATAATTTTTAAAAATCACAATAGTGACAAAAGCTTCTGAATGTTTTACACAAGATTGATATACAAATTTCTTACATCGTCCTAGTTTTTCAGAATTTTTGGAGTTAAAGAAGTATACAAAGTTTTCACATTACTACATACTGTTCTGTTTTTGATAGATTCTGTATTTTTTGAGTTGTGTGCTTATTTTGATGAATCTATGGGTTGTATCGGGGTTATGAGCCATGGTAAAGTTGGAATATAGTAGATATAATGCAAAAATAAAATATGAATGGGTATGCAATAGTACTTATAGTAGTGATTTGCTTTCTTATACTAACGGATCTCACGATGGTTTTGTTGAGTTTTGTGTGATTGAAGTTTTCAAGTTTTGGGTGAGATCACGATGGATGAAGGAATAAGTTGTAAGAAGAGCCTAAGCTTGGGGATGCCCCGTGGCACCCCAAGTTATTATCCAAAGAGAAACCAGCAACAAAGCTTGGGGATGCCCCGAAAGGCATCCCCTCTTTCTTCTAACGACCATTGGTATTTTACTTGGAGCTATATTTTTATTCATCACATATCATGAGTTTTGCTTGGAGCGTCTTGTAGTATATGAGTCTTTGCTTGTTTTGCCTTTTAGTTTGTGTCATCTACCCTTGCTGGACACACCTTTTTCAGAGAGCCAAAATTATGCTATGATTTGTTAGAATTGCTCTCTATGCTTCACTTAATTTTTTTGAGTTGTGGAATTGCTCTAGTGCTTCACTTATATCTTTTTGAGAAAGGTGTGCTTTTATATTTGTGAATAAATGATCTCTTGCTTCATTTATATTCATTTGAGAGTTAGTAAATTTTTGAAGAAAATTCTCTCATGCTTCACTTATATTATTTTTAGAGAAGAAATTTTTTATGCTCACGTTCTTCACCTAGATTTGTTTGAGCTTATTGATATGTCTCCAACGTATCTATAATTTTTGATTGTTCCATGCTATGTTATATTATGTTTTAGATGTTTATTGGGCTTTATTATACTCTTTTATATTATTTTTGGGACTAACCTATTAACCGGAGGCCCAAGCCAAATTGCTGTTTTTTTGCCTATTTCAGTGTTTCGAAGGAAAAGGATATCAAACGGAGTCGAAATGGAATGAAACCTTCGGGAACGTGATTTTCAGAACAAACGTGATCCACAGGACTTGGAGTCCACATAAAGCAATCAACAAGGAAGGCACGAGGTAGGGGGCGCGCCTACCCCCTGGGCATGCCCTCCACCCTCGTGGGCCCTTGTTGCTCCATCGACGTACTTCTTCCTCCTATATATACCCATGTACCCTGGAAACATCCGATACGGAGCCAAAACCCTATGTCCACCGCCGCAACCCTCTATACCCATGAGATCCCATCTTGGGGCCTTTTCCGGTGCTCCGTCGGAGGGGGCATTGATCATGGAGGGCATCTACATCAACACCATAGCCTCTCCGATGATGTGTGAGTAGTTTACCTCAGACCTTCGGGTCCATAGTTATTTGCTAGATGGCTTATTCTCTCTCTTTGGATCTCAATACAAAGTTCTCCTCGACCTTCTTGGAGATATATTCGATGTAATCTTCTTTTGTGATGTGTTTGTCAAGATCCGAGGAATTTTGGGTTTATGATCAAGTTTATGTATGAACAATATTTGAATCTCCTCTGAATTCTTTTATGTATGATTGTTTATCTTTGCAAGTCTCTTCAAATTATCAGTTTGGTTTGGCCTACTAGATTGATCGTTCTTGCAATGGGAGAAGTGCTTAGCTTTGGGTTCAATCTTGCGGTTACCTTTCCCAGTGACAGCAGGGGCAGCAAGGCACGTATTGTATTGTTGCCATCGAGGATAAAAAGATGGGGTTTATATCATATTGCATGAGTTTATCCCTCTACATCATGTCATCTTACTTAAAGCATTACTCTGTTATTATGAACTTAATACTCTAGATGCATGCTGGATAGCACTCGATGTGTGGAGTAATAGTAGTAGATGCAGAATCGTTCCGGTCTACTTGTCTCGGACATTGTCAGTGTCAAAACCGGCGGATCTCGGGTAGGGGGTCCCGAACTGTGCGTCTAAGGCGGATGGTAACAGGAGGCAGGGGACACGATGTTTTACCCAGGTTCGGGCCCTCTTGATGGAGGTAAAACCCTACGTCCTGCTTGATTTATTCTTGATAATATGAGTAGTACAAGAGTTGATCTACCACGAGATCGGAGAGGCTAAACCCTATAAGCTAGCCTATGGTATGATTGTATGTTGTCCTACGGACTAAAACCCTCCGGTTTATATAGACACCGGAGGGGGCTAGGGTTACACAAGGTCGGTTACAAAGGAGGAGATATACATATCCGTACTGCCTAGCTTGCCTTCCACGCCAAGTAGAGTCCCATCCGGACACGGGACGAAGTCTTCAATCTTGTATCTTCATAGTCCAACAGTCCAGCCAAAGGATATAGTCCGGCTGTCCGGAGACCCCCTAATCCAAGACTCCCTCAGTAGCCCCTGAACTAGGCTTCAGTGACGATGAGTCCGGCGCGCAGTGTTGTCTTCGGCATTGCAAGGCGGGTTCTTCTCCAAATTTCGAACATTTGTTAAGCAGTGTCCGGTCCCATAAATGTTGAACCTCTTGGCTTCTACGCCCAATAAGGGCTATCTTCCATGCGTCGAATGAATGCGAGGCGCCAGGGCGTTTTTACATTCGCCCCCCTAGCCAGATAAATAAATTGTCTATTAAAGGGATGGGGATTCTTAGATCCAATCCATACCATCCTCCCCCAGTGAGAATCCATCGGAGCGCGCTTCGGAAAGATCCACTCCAGCATGGCCGACCTCCGTAGCTCCTCCTCCCACCCCCGTAGCCCTAAGCCCGGTGATTCAAAGAGGTGTTCAGTCCCACACAGTCGATTAGTCGAACTGCAGACTAAGGGATTTCTCCCTCCAGCGTAAATGGTGCCCGTCCGAGCCGGGCTCGCCACCTACAATGGCGGGGAGCAAGAGGAGAGCTTCCCCAGCCCCTCGAGCGGGTATGCCTTGTTCCTTATTTATTGAGGGGACTCAGATTTCCGATTCATCCGCCCCTCCACGAGCTCCTGGAGTTTTACGGCCTCCAACTGCATAATTTCACCCCTGCTTCCGTTTTACACATCGCTGGCTATGTTGCCCTCTGCGAGTTATTCCTGGGCTGCGAGGCTCATTTCGAGCTGTGGAAAAGGTTATTTTGCCTCATCCCTCGCACACAGAAGGGGTCACTTTATCAAGTGGGTGGAGCCGAAATATGGTGCATCGCCGAAACCGGATACCTGTCCGGTACTCCGAAGAAGACGTCTGAAGACTGGCCTTCGGAATGGTTTTATATGGAGGACATCCCCCTTCCGGACCCTGTTCGACGGGGTCTTCCTGAGTTCAGCAATGCTCCTCTGAAGAAACGCCGAAGTTGGCGCCCACGGAGCCCCCAGGAGGAAGACAACGGAGAAGTCCTTTACGTGATGAACCGGATTAAAGCACTGGCTCAATCAGGATTGACAGTAATCGAGGTTATGTCAATATGCATAATTCGGGGAGTGCAACCACTTCAATATCGAGGGCACCCCTTGTGGTGTTTTAACGGGGAAGATGACGCCACCCGTTGCGGGCGTAAAGGTCCGGATAACACTGCCGCTTTAGCAAAAATTCTGTCCGAATTGTTCAATGGAGAGGAAGAGGAGTTCATCCGCATCAAGCCACGAGATGGATTCTCGATGTACAACCCTCCAAACTGGGTGAGTTGTATTTCCTTACTCCCATTCTTCCTGCATTCTTTGTCGTAGGTACTCACCTTGCCATTTTGCGGCAGGAACTGCGAAAAGCCATAAGGGAGGTCAGCAGCCCATCTCCACAACCAGAGGACCTTGACCGGGCCCTCGGTCCCGGACTCGAAAAAGATCCGGACATAATCGTGGAGCTGATAGACCGGCAGTTCTATCAATTAAGCTGTGATGGCGCCATGGTGGCCATTACGGCCGACTATCCCAGACTGCTTCCTGTGTCGCACATAAGAAAAACCAAAAATCCCAACTCCAAAAACTAGGATCCCCTTTTAGACACTTCACCTACCATATACATATGGTGTTTTACAGGGAAGGCATTCGGGACGCCATGCCGAACCCGCAGCAACTCGCCAACAAGAGGCACCGAGGCCGGGCAAGCCAAAAAGGAAGGCGGTCAGGACGGAGACGCCGGCGCAGAGGTATGACAAAAACCCCGCTCTGTGGTTGTCGTCTTTCTTGAAATGTAATGACGTCCATGTTTCTTTAACAGAAAAAACACTCACCGGAATATGTCCGGTGAGGCTGCCGATCACGCTTCCACGAGTCGGGCTCCAGGACCGGATATAGAGGCGGAAGCCGACATGGGGCAGACACCGGATACTCCCCCTACAGAGGATGCAGATAGGATATCCGCTACGAATTCAGAAGTGGAGAGCGCCATGAATCATAGGCGTCGCCGGGCTGTACTCCGCGACGCTTGCTTCTCACCAGAGGCATTTCATGCCTTCAATTCTGGAGAGGCGTACCTCCGTGCTGCTCAAAATGGTCTAGCCAGAGCCACGGACCAGTATGTAAAGGATGTACGGGTAAGCAAATCTGACGATTATATGTATCAGTAGCCCCTGAGACTTGAAACAGTTAGCAGAACTGATTTAAGGATCATCTTATTGTGCAGGTTCTTACAGAGAAGAATACTCGACTGTCACAGGAGCTGGAGGAATGCAAGACCCAACTTCGGGCCGCTGTTGCCGCATTGAAGGAACCTAAAAAGTCCCCAGCTGGTAACATTTCTTTCAAAGAATGACAGGTACCATATAGCGTGCGGCGTGGCTGCAGATCTAACAATAGATATTGCAGATGAATCCGGAGAGAATCCGGAGGACCAGCATGCTGTACGACAGCTAAAGGCTGGCGAACGCGTGCTGACTGAGGTCAGGCGGGAGAAAAACAATCTCCAAGACGCCAATACCAAGCTGAGCGTAGAACTGAAAGATGTTCGAGCCCAGCTTGCAGACTCTGAGAAGGAGAATAAGCGGCTTCGACGCGGCATTTTCAGTAAGTGCTTGAATGAACCCTTAAAAAAGGGGTCGGCGGAGAAGCCGACTAACAGAGTTATGTCTGCAGGGATGCTGACGAGTGGTCCTGCGGGGGAGATGCCCGGGTCTGTGGGTGATCTTCTATCCGAGCTCTCACAACTGCACGAACAAGTTCGGCAGGTGATGCAAGGTGTTGCCCAGGCCTTGTGGCCAGCCGTCTCCCTGCCAGAAGGCATTGGAGAGCTTGCGGAGAAGCTCAAGGGAGCACGGCTGCGCTTCCGATTATGGAAGATATCGGCCTGCCGTCAAGGTGCCAGGTTAGCCTGGGCCATGGTGAAGACGCGGTATACCAAGACTGACCCGAACCACATGGCCGAGGTCGGAACTGTGGGGCCCGATGGGAAAGAGATCCCCGTTAGCTTAGTGTATGGGCAAGTAGAATTAGTCGCAAAGTATTCCCAACATGATTGTAGGCTAGACTGCCTGTTGGATGGTATAGAAGAGGAATTTAGTCAGTCTACATGACCATGTAATTAAAGTGACATGTATAATGCCTTCTAGCCGGATTGTAGATCATTTGTCATGGCGGACCTTTTTGCTTCAACCTCGGGACCCGATAGTCCGGAGTGTGTCCGAATACCCGCCCAGTTATATAAGAACCGGGGTATGCGTGGAAACCAGGCGTAGGGGTCATTAGTGCTTGAACAGACAAGTGCCCAACTAGTTATGTTATATTACATGTGTAGTAAGAATCATTTCCAGGGAGAATAGTTCCGTTAAGGGTTCCTTTCCCTGGGTATGCATGCCCTAAAGTGCATGTCCGTACTGCGAGAGGAAACACATGCAAAAACATCTGGGGGCACATACGGAAAATAAATAAATAAAAATCATCTTTTGTTCACCGACCGAATATTCCATTAAGAACGCTAGCTTTCGGCCTCACCCAGTCTGAGGTACACATCCGGCTGACCCGGCAGTAACAATCGCAGAGGTGCTCCCCTTATGCCCTACCCGAATTAAAGGGAACGTAGGGCATAAATACAAGAGCCAGGCAACCCAGCTTGGCTAAAACTTAAGTCATACCGATGCATATAGTGGCGAAGAAAAGGTACATGCGGAAGAATAACACATGTGCAGGGTGTGAAGCCCAGATAGATAATTAAGCTTCTGTGTAAGAAGCCCCCAGGTATAATGAGCGCGGTTAGCGCATCTATAATGTGAAAGCAAGGCACAAGTTGGCCCTTGAAGGCCCAGAGAAAGAATAAAAGAAAGAAAGAGAAAAAATACAGATAATGTATATGCAAAAAATGGACAGAGGAAGGAGACGAACATAGAGTCTGGCGCTAGGAGTAGAATCTTCGGAGCCTGGCTGCGTTCCATGGGTTCGACTCAAGTCGACTATTCAATGCATCCCGCAGACGGTATGCTCCACCGGTCAGAACTTGGTCAATAATGAAGGGACCTTCCCATTTGGGCTCGAGCTTGGACTTTTTCTTCTCCGGCAGGCGTAGAACTAACTCGCCAATGTTATAAGTTTTGGCCCGTACTTCTCTGCTTTGGTATCTGCAAGCCTGTTGCTGATAAAATGCGGAACGGGCTTTTGCCACATCGCGCTCCTCCTCCAGGGTGTCCCGACTGTCCTACCGATCGAGCTCGGCTTCTCTTTCTTCATACATGCGCACTCGAGGTGAGTCATGAATTATGTCGCAAGGCAGAACTGCCTCTGCGCCGTACACCATAAAGAAGGGTGTATATCCGGTAGTGCGATTCGGCGTGGTCCGCAGCCCCCAGAGTACGGAGTCGAGCTCCTCTACCCAGTGCGTGTTAGACTCCTTTAAGGACCACACTAATCTGGGTTTAATGCCGCTCATGATAAGACCATTTGCTCGCTCAACTTGGCCGTTGGTTTGTGGGTGATAGACGGAAGCATAATCGAGCTTGATGCCCATGTTGCTGCACCAGAGTTTTACCTCATCGGCCGTGAAGTTCGTGCCGTTGTCAGTGATGATGCTGTGGGGGACGCCATAACGGTGTACAACCCCGGATATGAAGTCTATCACCGGTCCGGATTCAACTGTTTTAACAAGTTTGGCTTCTATCCATTTAGTGAATTTATCCACCATGACCAGTAAGTATTTGTTCTTATGGGTTCCCCCTTTAAGGGGTCCAACCATGTCAAGCCCCCAGACCGCGAAAGGCCAGGTAATGGGGATTGTTTGGAGGGCGGTGGGTGGCATATGGCTTTGGTTTACAAAAAGCTGGCAACCGACGCAGCATTGGACCAAGTCCTGTGCGTCTGCCCGGGCTGTCGGCCAATAAAAACCTGTACGGAAGGCCTTGCTTACAAGGGCCCGGGCTGCGGCGTGGTGGCCGCCGAGTCCGGCATGAATTTCTGCCAAAAGCTTCCGCCCTTCCTCTTCGGAGATGCACCTTTGAAGGACTCTGGTAGTGCTTTTCTTATACAGCTCTCCCTCGTGGACCCTGTAGGCTTTAGATCGCCGCACTATGCAGCGTGCCTCATTTTGGTCCTCGGGAAGTTCCTGTCTAGTTAGGAAGGCCAGGAATGGTTCTATCCATGGGGCGATGACGACCATTATTACGTGGGCTGAAGGTGTTATTTCGGTGGCAGAGCCTCCGATTATGTCAGAGTGTTCGGTATCGGGCGTTTTGGCCGGGTCCGGACTATTGTTACCGGTGTCCCCTTCCCATACCACCGATGGCTTAAACAACCTCTCCAAAAAGATGTTGGGGGGGGGCATCGCGTTTTGCGCTGATGTGGGCGAGGATATCCGCCGCCTGATTCTTTTCCTGAGCCACATGGTGAAATTCGAGCCCCTCGAACCGAGCTGACATCTTTAGGACGGCATTTCGATAGGTCGCCATCTTCGGATCCTTGGCATCAAAGTCTCCATTTATTTGGGATATTGCGAGGTTCGAATCCCCACGCACCTCCAGGCACTGAATGCCCATGGAGACTGCCATCCGAAGACCATGCAACAGGGCTTCGTATTCGGCTGCGCTGTTGGAGTCTGTATACAGTATCTGCAGTATGTACTGAACGGTATCTCCGGTTGGGGACGTCAGGACGATGCCAGCCCCCAGACCGGCCAGCATTTTGGAGCCATCGAAGTGCATGATCCAATTGGAGTATGCGCCGTACTCTTTAGGGAGTTCGGCTTCCGTCCATTCGGCGACAAAGTCGGCCAATACTTGCGATTTAATGGCTCGCCGAGGTTTGTATGTTATGTCGAACGGGAGGAGCTCAATGGCCCATTTGGCAATCCGGCCTGTGTCGTCGCGGTTGTTTATAATATCATTAAGTGGCACTTCCGGGGCTACTGTAATCGAACACTCTTGAAAGTAGTGTCGCAGCTTCCGGGATGCCATGAATACCGCATAGGCTATCTTTTGATAATGTGGGTAACGTGATTTGCATGGAGTGAGGACAGTGGATACATAATATACCGGCTTTTGAAGAGGGAATTTATGTCCGTCCGCTTCTTGTTCGACGACAAGCACTGCGCTTACAACCTTATGAGTTGCCGCAATGTATAACAACATTGGTTCGCCAATGTTTGGCGCAGCCAGGATTGGGTTGGTTGCCAGTATGGCTTTTATTTCTTCCAATCCGGCTGTGGCGGCGTCCGTCCACTCGAAGTGTTCGGTGCGCCGAAGGAGGCGATAAAGGGGTAATGCCTTTTCTCCTAAGCGGGGGATAAAGCAGCTTAGAGCCTCCAGACATCCAATTAATTTTTGGATTTGTTTGAGGTCTGTTGGGGTAGCCAATTGTGACAAAGCTCGAATTTTGGCCGGATTAGCTTCAATTCCTCTTCTGGAGACAATGAAACCCAGGAGCTTTCTGGCTGGTACGCCGAAAACGCATTTTTCCGGATTGAGCTTGATGTCGTATGTTCGGAGGTTGTCGAATGTGAGCCTCAAGTCTTCTATTAGAGAGTCGACGTGTTTGGTTTTGACGACCACATCATCTACGTATGCCTCTACTATTTTGCCAATCTGTTTCTCCAGACATGTCTGAATCATGTGCTGATACGTTGCGCCGATGTTTTTGAGCCCAAAAGGCATTGTGTTGAAACAGAATGGGCCGTATGGTGTGATAAATGCCATTGCGGCTTGGTCGGACTCCGCCATCTTGATTTGGTGGTAGCCGAAGTATGCGTCGAGGAAACACAATGACTCGTGTCCTGTGGTGGCATCGATAATTTGATCGATGCGGGGGAGGGGGAAGGGATCCTTTGGGCAAGCCTTGTTGAGGTCCTTGAAATCGACACATAGGCGCCAGGATTTGTCCTTCTTTGGTACCATCACCAGGTTTGCTAGCCAGTTCGGGTGTTTTATTTCTCTAATGAATCCGGCCTCCAATAACTTGGATAGTTCCCCTCCCATAGCCTGTCTCTTAGGTTCAGAGAAACGCCGAAGAGCCTGCTTAACCGGCTTGAATCCCTTTAGGATATTGAGGCTGTGCTCGGACAGCCTGCATGGGATTCCTAGCATGTCTGAGGGGTGCCAGGTGAATATGTTCCAATTCTCGTGCAGGAACTCTCGTAGTGCGGCGTCCACGGCGGGTTTTAACTGTGCCCCGATGGAGGCTATTTTTGTAGGGTCCGTTGGGTGGACTTGGAATTTGACTATTTCATCCACCGGTTTAAAAGAGGTGGACTTGGATCTCTTGTCAAGTATCATGTCATCCCTGTCCACCGTGGAGCGTAGCGCAGTTAATTCCTCGGCTGAAAGGGATTCGGATAATGCCTCGAGGGCCAATGCGGCTGTTTTGTTTTCGGTGTAGAGTGCTGTGTCCGGATCACTAACGAGAGTGATGATTCCATTGGGCCCGGGCATTTTGAGCTTCATGTACCCATAATGGGGTATGGCTTGGAAGATCGTGAACGCCTCCCGTCCCAAGAGGGCGTGGTATCCACTACTGAACCGAGCTACTTGGAATGTAATTTCTTCGGACCTATAGTTCTCCATAGTTCCGAATACCACATCTAGTGTGATTTTCCCAGCACAACGTGCTTCCCGACTGGGGATGATTCCTCTGAAGGTTGTGCTGCTTTGCTCAATGCGGTTCCAGTCTATTTCCATTTTTTGAAGAGTTTCCTCGTAGATGAGGTTTAATCCACTGCTGCCGTCCATGAGTACTTTGATGAGTCGAAAGCCGTCAACAATTGGACTGAGGACCAGTGCAGCTGGTGCTCGGGCTGTTCGGAATTTAGGTTCATCACTGGCATTGAAGGTAATAACCGTGTCGCTCCATGGATTTATTGCTACTACGTGGCAGATTTCGGCAATGCTGCGGAGTGTTCGCTTGCGCCTATTATTGATGTGAAGGTCTCAAAGACTGTTAATACCGTATTGTTATCCCTGGGATGGTGCTCTGTGGCATCTGGGATGAGCAAATCCTCGCCGCTTTTGGCCTCCTGCCGGAGTATCCAACATGCTCTAAGGCTGTGTGTTGGTATGGTATCCGCTATACTATGAATTTTGCAGGGTTCGTTGAGCCATCCCTCTAATACGGTTCCACGCCTTGTAGAGGGTTTTTGCTTCTTTGTAATTAACTCGGGTGTCTGATGATAGTGCACCCTTTTACTTCGAACTGGGTGTATATTCGGAGCCGGATTATCCCAAAATTTCGTTTCAGTTTTCCAAGCACTTTCCATCGCACAGTACTTTCGTACTATGGACGCCAAGTCGGCGAAGCGTGATATGTCATGGCGACTTATGGCGTTAAGGATTCCCTTGTCCGTGCAGTTATTGCAGAAAAGTGAGACTGCGTCTTCCTCGCGCCAGTCCTTAACCTTGTTCATCACAAGGAGGAATCTGGCCCAATAATGATGTACTGTTTCATGGGGCTCTTGCCTGATGTGGGAAAGATCGTTTATTTCTGGGTGGGTGGGTGGGTTTGAGTCCGAACCCCTACCCGATCTGAGACTCAGGGGCCGAGGGGTTTTCGATCTTGGAAGTTCGGATTCCGGGATGTTGCCCGATGAGTCTGGCCCGCTGCCTAACTCTAGGTTCAGGGCTTGGGTGATGTCCTCCCGTAAACGGGTATCCGGCTCGGAGAGCTCATGAATCCGGACATAGTTAGTCCTCAAGATAGAGGAAGAATCGCTTCATTATTCCTCCACCACCGCAACATGATGGGTGACTGGTGGAGAGTTAATCTCCCTTTGATCGGGTTTAATCCCAATCCGGTCATAGTCTATAGCGACTCCCAAGGCGGTGATGCGATCCAAGAGCTCGTTTAGGGAAGAGAGCTCCATTGGATCCATCTGCTCGGCGAATTCCGAGCCGACGTGGAGGCTATTTTCGATGACCCGAGAAGTCATCGTCGGTGTAGCAGCCGAATAGGCGGTCATGATGAAACTGCCTAGCCGGAGAGTTTGGCTGACAGGCAGGGCTCCCCCGACGGTAATGTTGTTTTTAACAACAAGATGAGGCATCCTTCCTTGCGGTGACATCACAGAGGAACTCTCAATGAAAGCACCAATGTCGGTGTCAAAACTGGCGGATCTCGGGTAGGGGGTCCCGAACTGTGTGTCTAAGGCGGATGGTAATAGGAGGCAGGGGACACGATGTTTTTACCCAGGTTCGGGCCCTCTTGATGGAGGTAAAACCCTACGTCCTGCTTGATTTATTCTTGATAATATGAGTAGTACAAGAGTTGATCTACCACAAGATCGGAGATGCTAAAACCTAAAAGCTAGCCTATGGTATGATTGTATGTTGTCCTACGAACTAAAACCCTCCGGTTTATATAGACACTGGAGGGGGCTAGGGTTACACAAGGTCGGTTACAAAGGAGGAGATATACATATCCGTACTGCCTAGCTTGCCTTCCACGCCAAGTAGATTCCCATCCGTACATGGGACGAAGTCTTCAATCTTGTATCTTCATAGTCCAACAGTCCGGCCAAAGGATATAGTCCGGCTGTCCGAAGACCCCCTAATCCAGGACTCCCTCAGACGTGATGCCTATATACATGATCATACCTAGATATTCTCATACTATGCTCAATTCTATCAGTTGCTCGACAGTAATTCGTTTACCCACCGTAATACTTATGCTCTTGAGAGAAGCCACTAGTGAAACCTATGCCCCTGGGTCTATTGTCCATTATATTAATCTTCCAACACTTAGTTATTTCTATTGCCGTTTATTTTACTTTGCATCTTTATTTCTCTTTATCATAAAAATACCAAAAAAATTATCTTATCATATCTATCAGATCTCACTCTCGTAAGTGTCCGTGAAGGGATTGACAACTGATGAAGCTATGTACCTAGGGTAGGGTCATGGACCTGTCCAAACTGACCTACCCAAGGACATCTCCAGAAGAAATCATCTTTCAATCGACTTGAAGGTGTCTCACTCGACAGACTTGAAGATACTCGACCAAGAAGCAATCACTCGACCAAGACCAAGCCACTCGACGGTCAGGTGACCTAAAGGCGCTCCGCATGCTAACGGTCGGTTATTAAGTAGCTTTTTTGGTCATCATAGCACTTTATTAATAGCGTTACCAGTAACGCCCTGCCTTAATGTACATTGAACCCTTTGTATCGTGGGCTGGCTGGGGTCTTGGCGCACTCTATATAAGCCACCCCTCCTCCGAAACAAGGGTTCGCACGCCTGTAATTCACACACACATAATCCAGTCGACCGCCTCCGGGCTCCGAGACGTAGGGCTATTACTTCCTCCGAGAAGGGCCTGAACTCGTAAATCTTGCGTTCCTACAACTCCTCTATAGCTAAGATCTTGCCTCTCCATACTTACCCCCCTACATCACTGTCAGACTTAGAACCACGACAGTTGGCGCCCACCGTGGGGCTGGTGTTTTAGCGTTTTGTTGGAGGAGTTGCGATCTTTTCTGACCCGAATCATCATGGTTTTCGGCGGAGTTTTGGTGGAGGGCTGCGAGATCCATCTCGGCACGCTCACGTTCATCGCCGACGACTCCGCGTGGCTTCAGGAGGCTCCGCTCGACGTGGACGCACTCCCTGTCCGCGGGGCAATGCACTTTAGCGCGTGCGTCCGCGGCGTTCTCCTGCGACAACCGTCGACCCCCTCCCGGTCGGCTCTTGTGTTGTCCTCCCTCCCAGTTTCCCGCTGGCGCAAGCGCTCTGGTCGGTTGAGACTCCAGCGATGGGTGAGACATGCGGTGGCATGCCAGTCGGCCACCCCTCAAGTCGCGGCGATCGAGCCCGATGAATCCCTCTACGGCCTGTTCGACCTGTCGACCGGCTCCGCAGAGACCGCATCCGAGTACGACAACAGCGATTCGGCGGCGGAGGTTCTGATGGTCGATGGACCTCCCAGTCCTCCCGGTTTTTCCCGCACCGACGGAGGCGCGGGTGGAGGCGACCCGTCACGCCCTGATGAGGAATATCTTCCCGAGCCCGTCACGTTGCTGCAGAGAAAAGAACTTCGCCGCCGAAACATGGATGCATTACACACTCCTATCATTGGAGAAACCCCCGAGGCTCGTGCCTTGGAGGACCCGCGCCTGGCAAACTTGGCCGAGCGCACTCGACTGGAGAACCTCCAGCGAGCACTCGACGAGCGTGCATGACAACGGGTTCCCGAATCCAGTCGACGTCAGATCTTCCCGCCCCTGCAGGTATATCGAACTTCGACTCAAAATTTAGTAGCTGCAGCCCGCATAGCAGAGTCGATTCAGCCTTCACAGTCGGAGGCTGGCAGAGGCTTGCTGCAGATCAGAGCGTTGCTCCGGTCAGCAGGAGACCAGAATTCCGCTGTTTCTCAGTCGCAGAACAGGATTCACAGTAGATCCTTTGCCGCAGACACAGTCTAGTCGGCTCATAGCCCAAGATCGCCCCCGAGGCGTGAGGGACGTGGGGACCGGCATAATCAGCATGGTAACCGTGAGCAATATGATCACCGATTCGATCGTGATGATCGACGTTGAGTGCCCACCCCACCCCCGAGGAGCGGGTCGTATGCGCCTCGACAACAGGATGATAGGCGCCCTCGTAGTGTTGGGCGAAGGATTCCAGTCGACTCCAGGGAGCCAGGCTTCGATGCGAGATCCATTCTCGTTCAAGGTTTGGTTGACAGGAATAGAGCTCATCAGGAAGGACACGACAGAGATGCTCCTACCAGCAGCAGAGCACATGTTTCGGGGCCAGAGTGCTTTAGTAGAGCCATCAGGGCCGCCATGATTCCTCCCAACTTCAGGTTGGTGACTGGAGTCAGCAAGTTCACTGGTGAGTCCAAGCCCGATACTTGGCTTGAAGACTACCGAGTGGCCGTCCAGATTGGCAGCGGCAATGATGAGGTGGCCATGAAGCACCTGCCTCTCATGTTGGAGGGCTCGGCCAGAGCGTGGCGGAACCAGTTAGCACCCAGCAGCATTTACACTTGGGAAGATCTCGCCCGAGTGTTTGTCACCACATTCGAAGGAACATGCAAACGACCGGCAGGGTTGACAGAACTGCGGTCCTGCGTGCAGAAGCCGAATGAGACCTTGAGGGATTACATCCAGAGATGGATCACGTTGCACCACACGGTAGAGAATGTGCCTGACCACCAAGCAGTCTGTGCCTTCAAAGAAGGCGTCAAGTACAGAGAACTGAATCTGAAATTCGGTCGAACCAAAGATATGTCTCTGAACCGAATGATGGAGATTTCCACCAAGTACGCTAATGGAGAAGATGAGGATCGACTCCGAAGTGGCAAGCTGAAGTCAGTCGCTCAAGAAACCGGAGGAAATTCCAATCGGAAACAGAAGCGGAAAGCCGAGCCAGCTGCTCCTAGGGAAGCCTTGGCTGTTACTCAAGGAAAGTTTAAGGGGAAACCCAAAGGACCTTGGAACCCCAAGAAAGTTAAAGACCAGGACGGAAATGATGTGTTGGATTTGCCGTGCCTCATCCACACCAAGAAAGATGAAGAGGGTAATTTTATTTACCCAAAACATACCACTCGACAGTGTCGACTCTTGATCCAGCAGTTCCAGGGCAAGCAGCCCAAAGATAAAGAAAAGGAGTCAGACAAAGTTGAGGATAAGGAAGATAGCAACGATGGGTACCCCCAAGTCAATTCCACCTTGATGATTTTTGCTGATGTTGAGAGCAAAAGTCGACTGAAAGTCATCAACCAAGAGGTGAATATGGTTGCTCCGGTGACACCAAGTTATTTGAAATGGTCTCAGACTGCCATCACGTTCGACCAGTCCGATCACCCAACGCATATTGCCACCCCTGGGAGGCAAGCTCTGGTGGTCGACCCAGTGGTTGAAGGCACTCGACTGAACAAAGTCTTGATGGATGGTGGCAGTGGTTTGAACATATTGTATGCTGAGACGTTGAAAGGGATGGGCATTCCGATGTCCAGACTCAGTGCCAGCAACATGAGTTTCCATGGAGTCATTCCTGGGAAGAAGGCTGAATCACTCGGCTAGATTGCTCTTGATGTGGTTTTCAGTGATTCCAAGAATTACCGCAAAGAAAAGTTGACATTTGAAGTTGTGGACTTCCAGAGTGCCTACCACGCTATTTTGGGCAGGCCGGCTTATGCACGCTTCATGGCCCGACCATGTTATGTGTATCTCAAATTGAAGATGCCTGGCCCCAAAGGTGTGATCACTATTACGGGCAATCGAAAGAAAGCGGAAGAATATTTTCAGAAAGGTTCAAAGATCGCTGATGCTCAAATGGCAGTGGTGGAGTTGCAGGAATACCAGAAGACTGCAGACCCGAGTGATTTGTTGCGAGCCAAGAAGCCCGTCACAGAATCGGCTTTTCAGTCGACTGGCGATACGAAGACAGCTCACATCCACCCGACCGATCCCGGCGCTGCTTCGACTCATATCTCGACAACACTCGACTCCAAATAGGAAGAAGCGCTCATCCAGTTCCTCCGTGAGAACTGGGACATTTTCGCATGGAAGCCTTCTGACATGCCAGGTGTTCCCAGGGAGCTGGCTGAGCATCACCTGAGAGTCGACTAAAAAGTAAAACCTGTCAAGGTACATCTCCGGCGGTCCGCCGTCCAGAAGAGAAAGGCCATTGGCGAGGAGGTGGCTCGGCTCTGAGAAGCGGAGTTCATCCGAGAAATTTACCACTCCGAGTGGCTCGCCAACGTTGTTATGGTCCCCAAGAAGGACAAGTCACTTCGCATGTGCATTGACTTTAAACATATCAATCGGGCCTGCCCGAAAGATCATTTTCCTCTCCCCCGCATCGATCAGATAGTCGATTCGACTGTGTGATGTGAGCGATTCTCTTTTTTAGACGCCTATTCCGGGTACCATCAGATCCGTGTGTATGGACTTGATGAGATCAAAACAGCTTTCATCACTCCATTCGGGTGCTTCTGTTATGTTACCATGCTGTTCGGCCTCAAGAATGCCGGGCCACATTCATGAGGATGATTCAGAAGTGTTTGCTCACTCAAATCAGTCGGAATGTGGAGGCGTATATGGATGATATTGTGGTCAAGTCGCAGAAGGGTTCCGACCCGCTGGCTGACCTTGCTGAAACCTTTGCCAACCTCAGGAGGTATGATATCAAGCTTAATCCATCAAAGTGCACATTCGGAGTTCCTGGCGAAAAATTACTCGGTTTTCTCGTTTCCGAACGGGGAATCGACGCCAATCCAGAAAAAGTCGGCACTATACTCCGAATGAAAAGTCTTGTGCGGGTGCACGACGTCCAGAAGCTTACTGGTTGCTTGGCCGCTTTAACTCGATTCATATCTCGTCTCGGTGAAAAGGCGTTGCCCCTTTACCGATTGATGAAGAAGTCCGACAAGTTCGAGTGGACTCCTGAAGCTGATGCAGCGTTTGCAGAGCTCAAAGCTCTGCTCTCCACCCAGCTGGTGCTTGCTGCCCCAATCAGTAAGGAGCCTTTGCTGCTTTACATTGCAGCCACGGGACAAGTCGTCAGTACGGTACTTACGGTCGAGCAGGAAGAAGAAGGAAAGGCCTTCAAAATTCAGCGCCCAGTATATTATATTTCTGAAGTTTTGACCCCGTCGAAGCAAAGATATCCTCATTATCAGAAGCTTGTATACGGGATTTATATGACCACAAAGAAAGTTGCTCATTACTTCTCTGATCATTCCATTACAGTCATCAGCGACGCTCCATTATCAGAGATCCTGCATAACAGGGATACAACCGGTCGAGTGGCAAGATGGGCGATTGAACTCCTTCCTCTAGATATCAAGTTTGAGCCAAAGAAAGCTATTAAGTCCCAGGCAATCGCAGATTTCGTCGCCGAGTGGATTGAACAGCAGCTGCCGACTCAGGTTCACTCGGAGCATTGGACCATGTTCTTCGACAGTTCCAAGATGCTGAGTAGTTCCAGTGCCGGAGTAGTGTTGGTCTCCCCCAGAGGAGATAAACTCAGTTATGTTCTTCAAATCCACTTTGATTCCTCCAACAACGAGGCAGAATACGAAGCACTTTTGTATGGGTTGCGCATGGCCATTTCACTCGGTGTCCGTCGCCTCATGGTCTATGGCGACTCAGATTTGGTGGTTAATCAGGTGATGAAGGAATGGGACGTCAGAAGTCCAGCCATGACTGGTTATTGCAATGCAGTGAGAAAGCTGGAGAAGAAATTTGAGGGGTTAGAGCTTCATCACATACCCCGACTGAAAAATCAAGCAGCTGATGATCTGGCAAAAATAGGTTCCAAAAGAGAAGCCATCCCCAGCAATGTGTTTTTAGAACACATTCACATACCATCAGTTCAGGAGGATCCCTTCAGTGAAGAGACCCCGCAGCCAAAAAGCGCCACGGATTCGACTGAATTTGTAATTCCAGCTGTAGTCGACCTGATCATGGAAGTCTTGGTCATCACTCCCGACTGGACAATACCGTACATTGCATACATCCTAAGGAAAGAGCTCCCAGAGGATGAAGAAGAGGCTCGACAGATCGTCCGATGATCCAAGGCCTTTACAGTCATAAAAGGACAGTTATATAAAGAAAGCGCGACTGGAGTCAGTCAGAGGTGTATTACACCGGAAGAAGGTCGGATGATCCTTGATGATGTCCACTCGGGGACCTGTGGTCACCATGCGTCCTCTCGGACCATTGTGGCTAAAGTATAACGAGCGGGATTCTACTAGCCAAGAGCCAATGAAATGGCAAAAGAGATAGTCGACAAGCGTGAAGGATGTCAGTATTACTCCAATATGTCGCACAAGCCCGCGTCAACCCTGAAAACCATTCCACTCATCTGGCCCTTCGCTGTTTGGGGGCTGGACATGGTTGGACCACTGAGAACAGGCAGGAGCGGCTTCACTCATGTGCTAGTAGCAGTCGACAAGTTCACCAAATGGATTGAAGCCAAGCCTATCAAGAATCTTGACGCTTGCACTACTATCAGTTTTGTCAGAGGGTTGATATTCAGATATGGAGTTCCGCACAGCATCATCACTGACAATGGGTCAAACTTCGATTCTGACAAATTCAGGGCCTTTTGCGCCTCTCAGGGTACCCGAGTCGACTATGCTTTGGTCGCTCACCCCCAGTCGAATGGGCAAGCAGAAAGGGCAAACGGCCTAATTCTCAAAGGATTGAAACCCCGGTTGATGCGCGATCTCAAGCACGCAGCAGGCGCATGGGTTGACGAGCTTCCATCAGTCCTTTGGGGATTGAGGACAACCCCAAACCGATCGACCGGAAGAACCCCATTCTTTCTGGTCTACGGAGCCGAGGCAGTCTTGCTGAGTGACCTGCTTCACAACGCTCCCCGAGTCGAGCTCTACTCTGAAGATGAAGCAGAACAAGCCCGGCAGGACGTAGTCGACCTCCTGGAAGAAGAAAGAGAAATGGCCATGATCCCATCGACCGTCTACCAACAAGACTTGCGCCGATTCCATGCTAGAAATGTGAAAGGTCGAGCCTTCCAAGAGGGAGACTTAGTCCTCGGAGTGGATCAGCAGAAACCACACAAACTCGCCCCTACTTGGGAAGGCCCCTTCATAGTCACCAGAGTCCTTCGCAATGGAGCATACCACCTCTACAATGTCGATTGCCAGATTGATGAGCCGCGAGCCTGGAATGCAGAGCTACTCCGCCCCTTTTATACTCGAATTCTCATTCGGATGAGATGTAATAAGAAAAAACTCCTGCAGTTTATTTTTCAAATACAAGAGCATTATAATTTTCCCAATGATTGTTATCTTTTTTTGTTTATGAATGAAATCCCCGAGTGGGTGGCTTAGCCGCGAATCCGTTTCGCCTAAGTTTGAAAAAAAATCCTACCGAGTGGAGAGCAGTCCTCCCACCCGGGGGCTTAGCTGCAGTCCAGTACTCGCCTAAGTTCCCTCACTTGAGGACTTAGCTGCAGTCAGGCACTCGCCTAAGTTTGAAAAAAATCCTACCGAGTGGAGAGCAGTCCTCCCACTCGGGGGCTTAGTTGCAGTCCAGTACTCGCCTAAGTTCTCTCACTTGAGGACTTAGCTGCAGTCAGGCACTCGCCTAAGTTTGAAAAAATCCTACCGAGTGGAGAGCAGTCCTC
>NC_041382.1:33619874-33620234 GCF_002162155.2 Triticum dicoccoides
GAGGACTTAGCGGCAGTCAGGCACTCGCCTAAGTTTGAAAAAATCCTACTGAGTGGAGAGCAGTCCTCCCACTCGGGGGCTTAGCTGCAGTCCAGTACTCGCCTAAGTTCTCTCACTTGAGGACTTAGCTGCAGTCAGGCACTCGCCTAAGTTTGAAAAAATCCTACCAAGTGGAGAGCAGTCCTCCCACTCGGGGGCTTAGCTGCAGTCCAGTACTCGCCTAAGTTCTCTCTCTTGAGGACTTAGCTGCAGTCAGGCACTCGCCTAAGTTTGAAAAAATCCTACCGAGTGGAGAGTAGCCCTCCCACTCGGGGACTTAGCTGTAGTCCAGCACTCGCCTAAGTTTGAAACACATCCTGC